>NW_027469162.1:300000-518365 GCF_051020765.1 Lasioglossum baleicum | reverse complement strand
ACAGAACGGTACCTATTGGTATAGAATCAAACACGGTACCGATATCCCTACCATCTGAGAAGCTAGACCGCCGTATCGATAGTATAACATTGTGAACAGAGAAAGAACCTAGACTACATTTCAGTGTCGGGCACCTTAAATTCCTAAACGAATAAGAAGATCGAGGGTAATACATTTCGAGAACATTACCACCCCCTTTGAGATTCGAAGGGCTAAGTCAATAGCTTCAACTATCCTGTGATTCCGAAAGTCAAAGGAAGAATTCCTGGAGTAAATCCGCTATACCGTACTGGCATCGTACACCCTATTTCATGGGATAAATATTAATGTCCAGAGTCAAAGCTTTGTAGGAGGTTACGTATTGATACAGTGTCAGACATAATAGAAAGGCCTTACCTTCTGAGAAGCGAACCCGCTGATTCAAAAGTATATCTTTGTGTTCAGTGGTCAAATTAGTATACATTTTAGTGACGGGCCCCTTCAATTCATGTATGAATTAGAAGGTCGAGTGTCAAATCATGCGAGAACGATACCACCATCTTTGAGTGCCGAACAGCTAAGTCAATAGATTAGTCTATTCTATGAGTGCAAGGATCAAACGAGTTATTGCGGGATTAAATGCACTGTACAGTACTGGCAGTAGACAAATTAATTCACGGTTTGAATTTAAAGTAGGGAGTTAAAAATTTTGAGAACGTTACTAATTGATATTTAGTCAAACGCCTTATTGATGGCCTCATCCACAGATAACCTATCGCGCTGTATTGAGAGTATGACATCGTATTCAGGGAAACAAATTAATTAACAATTTAGTGACGGTCACCTTAATTTCATGTATTAATTATGAGATCGAGGGTAAAACCGTTCGTGATCGTTACAACCGTAGTTAAGAATCGAACGCTATTGTTATTAGCTTCACATATCCTATGATCCCTCGAGTAAAATCAGGTACTCTGGGAGTAAATGCGCTGAAAATTATTTGCATTAGGCACCTGAACTCACCGTATGATTATTAAAGTACAGAGTCGAACCGCTGGATGAACGTTACCAATTGGTATAAGGTCATACTCAATATGGGTTACCTTACCTTCCGTGAACATAATGTATTGAGATTATAACTGCGTGCTGAGAGAAGCATACGAGGACACATTTTAGAGCCGGAAACCTTATTTACATATATACATGAATAGAAAAATCATCAGTAAATGCTTTCGAGATTGTTGCCCCATTCTGACAGAGTCGAACGACTGTGTCAATACCATCACCGATCCAGGGATTCGGAGAGCCAAATCAGGTATTCCTGGTCTAATCCTCTGAACAGTATTGGCAATAGACAGATTACTTCACGGTATGCATAATAATGCGGACCATCAAACCGTTGTAGAGCTTTACCTATTCGTATAGAGTCTAACATTTTACCGAAAGCCTTACCTTCCTAGAAGCTAACCTGCCCCACAGAGTGTGTGGCATCGTGGTGAGAGAAGCAAGTTAGTATGAATTTTAGTGACAGGCACCATAATTTCATGGATTTCTTATTAGATCGAGGGTCAAACCGTTCGAGAACGTAACCACTTTCTTTTAGAGAAGAACGGCTAAGTCCATAGATTGACGAATTCAAATATTCTAAGAGTCAAACCATGTATTCCCGGAGTAAATGTTAGTAATTTGCTACCTTGAACACTGAACAGGACACTTGCTGCAGCGGTTTCTGCTTCTCGGAAGGTATGGCCCTCGGTAAAAAGTTTGACTCTAAATTAAAAGATAAAGCTCTATAACCGTTGGGCGCTCCATTTTCATATTCATACCGTGAAATAATCTGTCCATTGCCAATATTGTCCAGCGGATGTGCTCCCAGAATACCTGGTTTTACTTTCGAAATCACAGAATAGCAGATGCTGAAGCATGAAAATGGGGTGTTCGTCTGCGAATATGTCGACCAATTTGTATCTGCGAACAATAAGCATGACACTCGATACGGCGAGATCGGTTCTCGGAAGGTAAGGTAATCGGTAAAAATATTGACTTTATACTAATTGATATCGCTCTCAAACGGCTTGACCCTCCGTTTTGATACCCAAGCCGTGAATTATGACATCGGTTAACCACATTGTTCATTGAATTTACTCGCGGAATACCTGGTTTGGCTCTCGGAACACAGTATCGGTGAAGCTATTGACTTAGCCGTTCGTCTCTTACTGAAAGTGTGCAATGTTCTCGAGCGTCTTGACCATAGAAATTCTACTTCATACATGAATTTAATGGTGACGTCTCTCAGATGTATACTATCTTGCATCCTTCAACACGATGTTATACTCTCGATAGAGCGGATTTGGTCCTCGGAAGGTAAGGGCTTCGGTATAACGTTTGATATGTAACGTTCTACAACGGTTTGACATTGCACTTTAATATTCATACCGTGAATTTAGGTGTGTCTTGCCAATCGTGTTCAGCGCATTTACTCCTGGGATTCATCGCTTCATTTACGGAACCACAGGTGATGCTATGGACGTAACTGTGCGTCCCTCAAAGCAGGTGATAACTATCTCGAACAGCTTATGTCCTGATTTTGCTATTCATATACGAAAATATGGTGTCCGTCTGCTTAAATGTCTAATAATTTGATTCCACTACCACTATGCAGAACACGCCCTACAGCTGGTTATGCTTCTCCGAAAGTAATGCCCCCAGTAGGATTTTCGTCCGTATACCAATTGGTAACGGTCTCTAACGGCGTGGCGAACTACTTTAATATCAAGCCGTGGTTTAAGGTGTCCATTGCGAATACTGTTCAGAGGATTGACTGCCCGGATACCTGGTTCAGCTCTCGGAATCACAGGAGAGCAGAAGCTATTGTCTTAGCCGTCCCACTACCAGAGAACGTGGTAATGCTCTAGAAATGTTTCACCCTCTATCTCCTTACCCATACGTGAAACTAAGGTGTGCGTCGCTAGAATGTCTACTAATCTGTTCCTCTGAACATGGAGTTATATCATCGATACAGCTGGTTAGGCTTTTGGAGTGAAAGGTCTTCAGTAAAACGTTCTACTTTGTTCATACTGCCAACATCCAAACAAACAATTTGACGCTCTACATTAATATTCAACCCGCGAATTAATGTGTCTTTTGCCAATACTGTTCAGCGGATTTACGCCCGGAATACCTGCTTATACTCATGCTATCACAGGTTGGATGAAGTTATATCGAGGTCTTGTAGTTGCACACTGCAGCTCGAAGCGGCATTACTGTGTGGTTTCAGTCAATTCCGTATCCTTGATTTTGTACCATATGCATTCTGTTACAGTTTTCTATTTATTTATAGATACTGCAATTTACTGTTATTATATTTTCGTTCTTGTTCGAAATTTTCAATTTTTATTCAAAAAAATTGTATTTCGTAGTATAAGTACGTTTGAAATTAGTTGAGTGTGCGTTTATGACATTATCTTATTAAAAATATTGCTATTTTATATGATTGTCTGGATAAGTACCTACGCTATCGGAGCGACGCGGCTGGAGTGATCCTGTATTTGCGTACGACAGATCGAAGCGGCAATACTGGAGGGTCGTAGTTAATTTCGTTAAACTTAATTTTGTATGGTATGCATTTAATCCCGATCATCCATTTATTTAACTGTACAGTAATTTAGTGCTTTCATATCTTCGAATTTTTTTCAAAATTGTCAATTTTCAATTTTGAGAGTTGTATTCCATAATAATTTTGTCTTTTGAGTTAGTTGAGTTTACGTTTATGATAATATTATGTTAAACTTATTGTTATTTTATATGATTGCCTGTGTACATACCGACGCTTCCAGCGCGACACGACTGGAATGTCCTCGTAGTTGTGTTCGGTAGATCGGAGCGATGCTACTGTACGGTATTCGTTATTTTCCATAACTTGGATGTTATACTCCCGAGACTCTTTTGCAGTCTTCCTTGTAGTTTAACTAACTGTAATTTACTGATACGATATATTCAATGTTTCTCAATATTTTCAATTTTACGTTTAAAGGGTTGTGTTTCCTAGTAACAGCGTCTTTGGCTTTAGATGAGTGAACGTTTATGTCAGCATTTTGTTAAACATTCTTTTTTTATACGATGGTCTATATATACACCAACGCTGTTTGACGGACACGATTGTCGTGGCCTTGTAGTAGCGTACGGCAGAACGATGCGGCACTGCTGGATGACTTACGACGTTGTCTTTAACCTTCATTTTGTAACGTATGCATTCTTCCCAGTTTCCCATTCATTTATACTTACTGTAATTTACTGTTATGATATTTTCGATCCTTTTGAAAATTCCCAATATTTAATTTCATGCGTTATACTTTTTGGAAAAAGGGTCGTTGGAATTGGTTAAGTGTACGTTTATACCGATATTTTGGTGAATGTGTTGTTGTATAATGCGATAGTTAGTACACGAACATACGCTGCAGCAACGACACGACTGGAGTGTTATTCTAGTTGCCTACGGTAGCTCTGGGTAACAATACTCTATGGTCATTGTTAATATGATTAACCATAATAATGTGCCGTTAGAATTCGTTCTCAGTTCTCTATTTACATCCACATATTCTAACTTATAGTTATGATATTCTCGATTCTTTTCATAATTTCCAGGCTGTAATTACAAAAATTGTATTAATGTGGAAACTTGTCTATTGAATGAGTTGAGTGTAGGTTTATGACATTATAAGTATAATAAAACAGTTATTGTATATGATTGTCTGTATACGTTCCTACGCCACCGATACTACACGGTAGGAGTTATATTGTATTTGCGTTCAACAGATCAGGGCAACACTACTAGATGGTCCGCGTTAATTTCATAACCAGGACATTGTCCCGTATGCATTTTATCCCAGCCTTCCATTTATTAACACACAGCGTAATTCAATGTCTTGATAATTACGATTTATTTCGAAGTTTCAATTTTTATTTAAAAATATTGTATTTCTTAGTAAAAGCGTTTTTGGGATTAGGTGAGTTTAAGCTTATGACAATACTATGTTGAGCTTGATGTTATTTTATATGATTGTCAATATTCATACCTACGATTCCGGAGCGACAGGGCTGTGGTGGCCTTGTATTTGCGTATGGTACATCGGAGCAACGCTAATGGATGGTCTACGTTAATTTTTTTAACCTTGAACTTGTACCATATGCAGTTCCTCCCAACTTTGCTATTTATTTCTTCGTACTGTAACATTTTGCTGTGATTTCTCCGAGTTTTATTCAATCTTTATTTACTAATTTAAATTATTTTATTTTCTTAAAGAGCGCCTTTGGAATTACTTGAGTGTACGTTTATGACCCTACCTTGTATAATTTGTTATTACATTGTGTGAATGTTTCTATATGTACCTACTCTCTCGGAGCGACACGTCTGGACTTATCGTGTATTTGCGCTCACTAGATCGGAGAGACACTGCTCTATGGCCTATGCTCATTTTTTTAACCTTGATATTGTGCCACTTGCATTCTTTCACTATTTTCAACTTATTATACATACAGTAATTTACTGTTTCGATTCTTTTGATATTTTGAAAATTCCCAATTTCTAATATCAATCATTGTACATTTTATGAATGGTGCCTTTGGAATTTGATGAGTGTACGATTATGACAATATGTTGTTGAATAGTTAGTCATTATATACGATTGTCTCCATCTGTACCTACGCTGCCGGAGCGAAAGCACTGGATTCGTCTTGTTGTTGAGTTCGCTAGGTCGGAGCGACAAATGCTGCACGGTCTACGTTAATTTCTTTAACCTTGATATAGTACTGCATGCATTCCTACGCATTCTTCCATTAATTTATATATACTGTAATTTACTGTTTTAATACTTACGAATTTCTCCAAAATTGCCAATTTTTAATATCAATCATTGTACATTTTATGAAAAGTGTCATCGCAATCAGATGAGTGTACGTTTATGTCATCAGTTTTCTGTATTTGTTGTTATTTTCAACTATTTTGCGTGTACTTACCTACGCTTCCGGAGCGACACGGGTGGAGTTCTCTAGCAGTTGCGTTCGGAATATCGGAGCGACAGTGCTGTATTGGCTTTGATAATTCCTTTGACCTTGATATTGTACCATGTGCATTATTTCTCTGTATTCTGTTTAAATCTTTTTACTGTTATGGTTTCTTCAGTTCTATTCAACATTTCCAATTTTCGGTATAAAAAAATGTATTTATCAGTGCCTGTGTCTTTGGAATTAGTCGAGTGTACGTCTATGCCTATATTATGATGAAACTTATTAATATTTTACATAATTTTCTTTATACGTACATTCGTCTCCGGAGCAGAGCGCCTGTTATGGTCTTGCATGTGCGTTCGACATATCGGACCGACACTACGGTATTATCTTCGTTAATTTCTCTATCCTTGATATTGTGTCGAATTCTTTCAATATTCACTATTTATTACTACATTCTGTAATCTACTGTATTGATATTTCCGGCTTTATTCAAGCCCTCCAATTTTCTATTTCAGAAATTGTATTTTTTAGGTGAAGTGAAAATATCACAGCAGTAAATTAGAATATGTACAAAGAAATGAAAAACTGGGAAAATATTCAAACTGTACAATATGAAGGTTAAAAACATTATCGAAGACCAGCCAATTTTGTCGGTCCTACCGGCCGTTCACAACTGCAAAACAACTACAGCCGTGTCTTTCCGGAAGCGTAGGTGTGCATACAGGCAACCGTATGAAATATCAGTAAGTATAGCAAAATATTATCATAACCGTACACTTAAATAATTTCAAACTTTTAATAAGAAATACAATATTTTAAATAAAAATTTGAATCATCGGAGGATATTAAGGATATTCCAAGAGTAAATGACGGTATTTCTAAATAAGCAGAGAATTGCGCAAGACCGAATACGGTACAACATTGTTCTTAAAAGAATTAACGACGACCATCCAGTTGTGCTGCTACGATCTGCCGTACGCGACTTCAAGACCTCGCCAGTCGTGTTGCTCCTGCTGCGTGGACACCTATACGGCCAATAATGTAAATCTACGATAGGTTTAGAATAATATCTCGTCAAACGTACACTCAACAAATTCCATAGACACTTTCTCTAAGAAATACAGTTTTTGAAATTAAAGACTAGAATATATGAAATAAATCGAACATATCATAAAAGTAAATTGCAGTATGTAGTAATAAATAAAATCCAGCCTATCAATGCTTACGCTTCATTGGCAAGGATAAAGGAGAAACAAGGGCCATACGCTATTGTCGCTTGCGATCTGCCTAAGCAACTACAACGCATCCACATTCGTGTCGCACCGGCAGCGTAGGTACGTTAACAGGCAATCAAATAATACAGGCAACAAATTGTCCTAAATAATGTCATAAACGTACGCTCAACTAATTCCAAAGACACCTTTATTCTGAAGAAATTTGTGAATTTAAAAATTAGAAACTACTAGAAAAACGGAACATATCAAAACAGTAAATATTCAGTACGTATGAATAGATGGAGTACTGGGAAACAATGCATACGGTTCAGTGTCATGGATAGATGAATTATCGAAAATGATACAGTAGTGTCGCACCGATATGCCGAATGGAACTGCAAGACCACTCTATTCGTGACCTTCATGAAGCATAGATACGTATTTAGACAATCATGTACAATAACCATAAATATATCAAAGTAATGTTATAATGGTACACTCAATTATATTGAAGGACACCTTTACTAAGACATACAAATTTTTGAAATTACAAACTGCAAATTATGGATGAAATCGAAGATATCCGAAGAGAAAATCGCAGGATGTATATATTAATGGAAGACTGGGATGAAATGTATACGGATCCAAATCAGAATTAACGAAATTGACGAATACCATCCAGCAGTGCTGTTCCGACATACTGAAGGCAACTGCAACTCCAGTCCATTCGTGTGGCTCCGGAAGCGTAGGTACGTATACAGAAAATCATGTAAAAATTACAATAAGTTTAACAAAATAATGTGATAAACGTGCCGTGTACTAGTTCCAAAGACACTTGTATTCAGAAATAAAATTTTTTTTTTTAACTAACAATAGAACTATAGAACGAAGAATGGCTTGCGGTTCAAAATCATGTCTTAAGAAATTAACGGAGACCATACAGTAGTGTTGCTCGATCTGCCGTACCATCATTCACCGTTCGAATATTATAGCAGGAGGTCAAGCCATTCTAGAACTTTACCCATTCGTATACAGACTAACTTTTTACCGTAGGCCATTCCGTCCAAGAAGCATGCCCGCTTTACTGAGGGCATTACTTCGTGTTCGGAGTAGCAAATTAGTAGACATTTTAGTGGCGGGCACCTTTATTTCGTGCATGCATTAGAAGATCAGAGCACAGACTGATGATGAACATTACCGCCCCCTTTGAGAGTGGAACGGCCAAGTGAATAACTTCTCCTATCCCGTGATTCTGAGAGCCAACCCAGGAAAACCGTGATGTAAGTCCTCTAAACAGCATTGAGATTAGACACCTTATTTCGCTGTTTGAATATTAATATGGAGCGACAAACTCTGTGAGAGCGTTACCAATTGGTATAATGTCAAATGTTTCAGCGACGACCTTACCCTCCGAAAACCTAGCCCGCTGTATCGACAGTACAGCAGCGTGTTCAAAAGAACGAATTTGCATACATTTTAGTTACGATGACCTTAATTTCATGTATAAAACAGAAGATCGAGTGTGCGAATGTTACCTCCATCTTTGAAGTTCGAACGGCTAAGTCTATAGCTTCACTTATTTTATGATTTCGAGAGTCAAACCAGGTACTCCTGAAGTAAATGCGCTGAACAATATTTGCAATAGACACCATAATTCACGGTATGAAACTTAAAGTGACGGGTCAATCCGTTTGCGATCGTTACCAATTTCTACAAAGTCAAACATTCTACCGAAAGCTTTACCGCCCCAGAAGATAACCCGCTGTATCAGGAGTATCCCCGCCGGGGCTGCGGTGGGCCTTCTGGTCCGATTGCAGTATGGGTGTGACGAACCCACGGTGTCCGATTCGGCCCAACCTAGGCCGAGGTGAGCAAGCACATCATTCAGGAAGTATGGTGTCCTGACGAGTGGTATGACCGGTACGGCACTGCGTTCACTGGTACCTCGGGAACCGGTTCGAGCCCTGGGGCGGGCGGGCCTTGGTCCGTCCTCCCCGCCGGTTGCTTGGGTTGGCATCGAGGGGGCAGTGGTAGGCCCATATCGCGGGTTAGGGGACCCCGTCTTCGGACGGGTTAGATCCTCCACGGGTGAGCGGCGTGAGAACTGCTCGGGCGCAGGCCTGCAGAGCCATTAGGGATTTAGAAAAGTCCCGGCCTACCCAAAGTTGGCGCGTAGGGCTTGCAGTCTACGAGATAATTGGTAGGTGTATGGCAAGGTGCGCCACACATCGCGCTGATTGGGCGTATTCCAATGCCGCGCCCATGGGTGCCGTGTTGATTAAGCCCTCGTGGCAGGAGCTGCACGTAAAATCACCGACACACGTATCTGGAGAATAATTCCTTGTTCGGAAAAAGAAATTTGTATCCATTTTAGTGTCGGCACCTTAAATTCCATGTATGAATTAGAGTATCGATGGTCAAACCGACTGAGAACATTACCATCCTCTCTAAGAGTCGAACGGGTAGGTCAGTAGCCTCACCTATCCTATGATTCTGGGGGTTAAACCAGGTAGTCCGGGAGTAAAGCCGCTGTACACTATTGGCAATAGACACCTTAATTCACGGATTGAATATTAAAGTAGCGCGTCAAGATTTTTGCCAGCGTTACCAATTTTTATAAAATCAAAAGGTATACTCAAGATCTTATCCCCAGAAGATATTACCCATTGTATCGAGGAAATAAGGTGTTGTTCAGTGGGAGGAACTAGTAGACATTTTAGTGACGATGACCTTAACTTCCAGCAGGAATCATAAGGTAGAGGGTCGAACCGTTCGAGGACGTTACCACCTTCTGTGTAAGACGGACGGCTAAGTCAATCGCTTCACCTATCCAGGTATTCGAAGAGCCATATCATCTAATACGGAAGTAAATCCACTGAACGGTATTGGCGAAAGACACTTTACATCACAACATGAATTTTAAGGTTGAGAGACCAGCCGATGGAGAATATGACTAATTGGTGTAAAGTGATTCCTTTTACCCGATACCTATCCGTCCGAGAGCTTCGCATACCGTGCGATACCGAGAGTCAAACCAGGTACTCCGTGAGTCTATTCGATGCACAGTATTGGTAATTGATACCATAAATCATAATTCGTATATTAACGTCCATCGTGAAACCGTTGAACAACATTACGTATTCGTATTGAATCAAACATTCATCCGAAGGTCTTACCTCCCGAGCAGTCCAACCCGCTGTAGGGAGGGCAATGCATAGTAATCACGGATACAAATGAGTATACATTTTATAAGACTGGACATTTATTTTCATGTATGTGTGGCAAAATCGAATGTCAAACCGAACGAGAACCTTACAAACTTCTGGAGAGTTATACGTCTGTGTCAATAGCTTCACATATCATATGTTTTCGAGAATCAAACCAGGTATTCCTGGAGTAAATGAATTGAACAGTATTGGAAATGGACACTCCATTTCTCGGTATGGATATTAAAGTTGAGATTCAATCCGGGGTGTAAGGTAAACAGTGTGTATAAAGACACGCTTTTTACCGACGGTCTTAATGTCCAAGAAGCCTTACGAGCTGTATCGAGAGTATAACTTCGTGTTCAGAGATGCTAATTAGTATACATGTCAGTAACGGGAGCCTTCAATTCTTGTACGTATTAGAAGATTGTGTACCAAACCGTTCAAGAACGTTGCCACCGTCTTCGAGAGTCGAACGGTTAAGTCAATTGCCTCACGTACTATGCGGTAATTAGGCAGAAAATCAGCTCAACTGTATTTGCAATAGACACCTTAATTCACGGTATGACTATTAATCTACAGATCCAAGCCGTTCTAGATCGTTCCTTATTGCTACAGAGTCAAACATTCCAGGGAAGGCCTTACATACGAGCAGCTAACCCTCTGTATCATGAATGTAACTTCGTGTTCAGAGAAGCAAATTAGTAATCATCTTAGTGTCGGTAGCCTTCACTTCATGTATGCATTGGAAAATCGAGTGTAAAGCCGATCGTGATCGTTACCACATTAGTTGAGAATCGTTCGCCTTAGTTAATAGCTTCACCTACCCTATTATTCCAGAAGTTAAATCAGGAATTCCGGGCGTAAATTCGCAGAACAGTGCTGCCATTAGACACCTTAATTCACGGTTTTAATGTGAAAGTAAAAAGTCACTCCATTTGAGATCGTTACCAATTGGTATAAGATCAAACGTTTTACTGAAGACCTTATACTGTGATTGCCTTATTCACTGTATACAGGAGTATAGCATCGTGTAGAGACGAACAAATTATTATATACTATGCAGAAGGGCACCTTAATTTCACGTAAGAATTTGCAGATGGAGGGTAAATCCTTTCGAGAGCGTTACCTTCTCAGTTGAGAATCGAAAGGCTTCGTTAATAGCTTCATTTATCCTGTGATTCCAAGAGCCGCACCAGGTACTCGGAGTCTAAACACGCTGTATAGAACTGGCATTAGACACGTCATTTCATGGTATAAATATTACAGAACAGAGTCACACAGTTGTACATCGTTACCTATCGACATAGAGCCTAACTTTTCGACGACGGTCGTGCACCTTAACTTCATGTATGAATTTCAAAATCCAGGGTTAAAAATGTCAAGAACGTTACCGCCTTCTTTGAGTGTCGAACGGCAGAGTCAACAGCTTCACCTATCCCGCGATTCCGAAGTTAAAACAGGTATTTCCGGTGGGAGTCCGCTGCACAGTACTGGCAATAGACACCTTTATTAACAGTTTGAATATTAAAGCAGGCCGTCAAGCCGTTGCGGAACATTATCTGTTGGTGCGTAGTCAAACTTCTTACTGAATGCCTTACCCGCCGAAAAACTAGCCAGCCTTATTGATGATACAACATCGTGTTCAGTAGAACAAATTAGTATAATTTTTACTGACGGGTACCATTTTTCATGTTCGTACCATCTGTTTCAATACTTCACTTATCCTGTGATTCCGAAAGTATACTTTCAATACAGCTGGATCCGTTCTCGGACGATAATGCCTACGGTAAAAGTTTGACTATATACAAATTGGAAACGAGTTACGACGGTTTGACTCCGTACTTTAACATTTATACCGCGAATTGGGGCGTCTATTGCCAATATTGTCCGGCGCACTTAGGAGCGGTACTCCAGGAATACATGGCATGATTTTCGGTATCACAGAGTTGGTGAAGCGATTGGCTTAGCTTTTCGACACTCACAGAAGGTGGTATCGTTCTCGAACGGTTCCACGCTCTACTATAATATTCAAACCGCGTGCTAATATATTCATTATCAATAGTGTACAGCGGATTGACTCCCGGCACACCTGGTGTGCCTATCGGAGTAACAGCGTAGGTGAGGCTATTGACTTAGCCGTTCGACTCTCAAAGCAGGTGGTAACATTCACGAACGACTTGACTCACGATTTTGATACTTATACATGAAAATGAGGTGACCTTGTGCTAAAATCTCTACTAAATCGTTTCCGTCAACATATAGCAGGACATACAGTACAGCTGGTTAGTCAGCTCGGAAGGAACGGCTTCGGTGAAAAGTTAGACTCTATACCAGTGGGTAATGTTGTACAACTGTGCGATTCTCTACAATAGAATCTACACCGGGATGTAGGGATTTTAATGCCGACACTGTACAGAGGATTTACTCTAGGTCTGCTTGATCTGACTCTCAGAATCACAGGATGGGTGGAACCATTGACCGGGCTGTTCGAGTCTCAAAGCCAGTGGTATCGTTCTTGAACGTTTTAACCATCGATATTCTAATTCATACACTCATGTAAGGTGCCGTAATTATAATGTATACTAATGAGATTCCCTAAGCACGTAGCAATACTCCAGATACGTCTGGCTAACGCATCGGACGGCGAGGCATTCGGAAAAACGTATGGCTTTATAAAAAGTAGTTACCTTCTCACAAGTTGTGACGCTCTATTTTAATATTCATTCCGCGAATTTAGGTACGTATTGGCCAATACTCATCAACGCAATTACTCTCGGATTATCTGATTTGTCTATCAGAATCACAGGATAGGTGAAGATATTGACTTAGCCGTTCGTCACTCTCAGTAGGTGGCAACGTTCTCGAGAGGTTTGACCTCCGATCTTCCAATTGATACATGAAGCTTGGATGGCCGTCACTGAAATGAGTACTAACCTCTTTCCCTGAACACGAACTTATTCTCTCGACAAAAGCGGAATGGTTCACGGAAGGTAAGGCCTTTGGTAAAACGTTCCACTTTACACCAATTAGGATAACGCTCTCAAACGGTTGAATATCTACAGTAATATTCAAGCAGCGAATAAAGCTGTCTATTGCCAAAGCTCTTGAGCGGACTTATGCTCGGATTACCTGGTTTGGATTACGGGAATACAGGATAGGTGGTGCTATTGACATACGCGTACGACTCTGAAAGAGGGTGGTAACGTTCTCGAAGAGTTTGACCACCGATTTTCTAATCCACTTGAAGTTAACGTGCCGACACGGAAATGAATACCAATTTCATTCTCTGAACACGAATTTATACTCTCGATGAAGCCGCAGAGTTTCGGGGCAGGGTAAGGATTTCGGTAAATCGATTGACCTTATACAATTTCGAAACGCTCTGAAGCGTTTTGACGATCTACTGCAATATTCACACTGCGAATTAAGGTGCCCATTTCCACACCACGTCATCGCACTTACTTCCGAAATACCTGGTTTGACTCTACGATCCACAGGATAGGTGAAGCTATGGACTCAGCCGTTCGTCTCTTACGGAAGGTGGTAACGTCATCCAAAGGTTAGACCCTCAACCATTCTATTGCTACATGCAATTAACGTGTCCGTCTGCTAAAGTGTCTACTAATTTGTTTCCTTGAACACTATGCAAGGGACTTGCTGCAGCGGGTTAAGCTCACGGAGGGTGTGGTATCCTGTACGAAATTTGACCATAAACCAGTATGTACCGTTCTACAATGGTTCGAGTCTGTATATTGCTATTTATACCGTAAATTAAGGTGTCTATTGCCAATACCGTACTTCCGAATGACTCTCAGAATACCTGGTTTGTCTATCGGAATAACAGGATGGGTAAAGTTATTGACTCAGCCCTTCGTCTTCCGAAGAAGGTGGCAATGTCCTCGAACGAATTGAACCTCGATCTCCTCATTCATACATGAAATTAAGGCGTTATACTCTCGAAACGGCGAATTTGCTTATCCGAGCGTAACGCCATTGGTAATATGTTTGACTTTACACCAATTGGTGACGTTCTCAAACGGTTTGACACTCTACTGTAATATTCAAACCCAGAATTAAGGTGTCTACTGCCAATACTGTCAGAAGATTGGCTCCGGGAATACCTGACCTGGCTGTCGGAGTCATCGGATAGGAGAAGCTATCGAATTAGCCTTTCCACTCCAAAAGATGGCAGGAACGGTCTCGAACGATTTGACACTCGATCTTCAACCTCATACACGAAAATAAGGTGTGCTTCTGCATCAATGTCTACTAATTTGCGTCCGAGGGCGCTAAGCACGACACTGGATACTGCGTGATATTTTCTAGGAAGGTAATGTATTCGGCAAAAAGAAGGACTTTATACAAATTAATAATGGTCTCCAACAGTTGGACTCCCTACTTTGATACTCAGAACTTGAATTATGGTGTCCATAGCCTATACTGAACAACGGATTCACTCACCAGTACTCCCAGTTCGAATTTTGGAATCACAGTGCGGGTGAAGCTATTCACTTTGCCCAACGACTCGCTAACGAGGTGGTATCGTTCTCTAACGATATTGACCCTCGATCTTCTATGCAATACATGAAATTATGGTGCCTGCCACTATGATTAGGAATAATTTGTTTGGATGTACAAGAAGTCACACTATCGATGCAGCGGGTTAGTTTGACTTTATACTAACTGGTAACGATCGCAAGCGGTTTCACGTTCTACTTTAATATTCAATCCGTCAATTAAGGTGTCGAGGGCCAAAACTGTTCCGCGGATTTACTCCAGGAATACCTGGTTTGACTCTCTTAATCACTTGATAGGTGAAGCTTTTGACTTAGCCCTTCGTGTCTCACAGAAGGTGGTATAGTCCTCGAACAGTTTTGCACTTGACTTTCTGTTTCTTACATGTAATTTAGGTGCCGTCACTATAATCTGTACTAATGTGTTTTTCTATCCATGAAGCTACACCTTCGATACGGCGGGTCTTCTTCTCGGTCGGTAAGGTTTTCTGTAAAACGCATGACTTTGTAGTAACTGGTAATGATCTCATGCGGGTTGAAGCTCTATTTTATAATGCAAACCATGGAGTAAGGAGTCTGTTGCCAATAATGATCAGCGGATTTACTCTTGGAATACCTGGTTGGGCTCTCGGAATCACAGGCATTGGTGGAGCTATTGACTTATACCTTCGACTCTCAAACGGGGTGGCATCGTTCTCGTACGGTTTGTACGACGATCTTCTAATTGACACATGAAGTTAAGGTGCCTGTCACTGAAATCATTACAAATTTCTTTCACTGATCATGGTTATACTCTAGATATGGCGGGTTAGCTTCTCCGAAGGTAAGGGTATCGGTAAAATGTTTGGCTCTGAAGGTGGAGGGAAATGTGAGGTTGAATAAACTCGCCGTGATTCCTGGGGTAGAACTTTATTTCGAGTTCAGGGGATAGAAACCGATGCGGTCAGCAGGCGCGAATGAACTGTACTGGCTTTTCCTTCCCAATTCGACGTCGAGGTGGTCCGCGCGTCCGCGGGTCATGGGGCCCTGGTTGTAAAGACATAAACCAGGTTCCCATTGACCTGAAGTCCTCGACGTTGTGAAGGAAAGGAAAAATCCAAAAAGCCTTCGCTTCCCGCATCTGCCGAGTCCCTACAACTCTATACCAATAGGTACCGTTCTACTACGGTTTGAAGTTACGTTTTAATATTGAAGCCATGAATAAAGGAGCCTATAGCCATTACTGCGCAGCGGAATTAGTCCGTGTATGGCTGGTGTGACTGCCGGATACACAGAATGTGTGATGATATTGACATAGCTCCTAGAATATCATAGAAGGTCGTAACGGTCCCGAACGGTTTGTCCGTCGATCTTCTAATTTCTGCAGGAAGATATGGCGCCCGTCACTAAAATGAATATAAATTTCTTCCTCTGAACACCAAGTTATATTCGGGATGTAATGCGATATACTTCGGAGGGTAAGGGATTCAGTAAAATGTTTGACTTTATTCAAATTGGTAACTTTCTCAAATGGATTGGCTCCGTACTTTAATATTTATACCGTGAAATAGAGTGCCTTCTGCAAATTCTCTACAGTGGATTTACTCCCGGAAGACATCGTTTGACTCTCGGTATAGCTGGACACGATAAGCTATAAACTTAGCCATTCCAATCACAACAAGGTTTTCTAAAAGTTTGACCATCGATCTTCGAATTCATACATGCACTTAATCTGCCCGTCGCTATAGCGTAATCTAATTCGAGCCACAGAACACAATGTTATACTCTCGATACAGCGCGTTTGATGTCAGAGGGTAAGGTCTTCTGTAAAGCGTATAAACTTATACCGATTTGTATCGTATTCAAACGGATAGTAGCTCAACTTTAATATTCAACGCGTGAATTGGGGTGTCTAATGTCAATACTGTTCATCGGATTTACTCCCGTAATGCCCGATTTGAGTCTCGGAATCACAGGATTGGTGAAGTCAGTGACTTAGACGTTCGACTCTCACAGAAGATGGCATCGTTCTCGAATGGTTTGACGCTTGTCCTTCCTATTCATAATGAAATTAAGGTTCGAGTCACTAAAATGTTTACTAATTTGAACCACTGAATACAAAGTTATACCCTCGGTGTAGCGGGTCTGTTTCGCGGAATGTAAGGAGTTCGGTGGGACGATTGTGTCATACCAATTGGTAAAGATCTCCTACGGCCTGCCGATCTACTTTATACCGTAAACTAAGGTGACTTTTGTCAATACCTTTCAGCGGTTTACTCCTGGAATACAAGGCATGACTCTCGGAATCATAAATGTATTTGGAGATAATGACTCAGCCGTTCTTCATTCAAAGAAGGTGGTAACGATCTCGAACTGATGGACAGTAGATCTCCTAATTCCTACATCAAGTTAACGTGCCCGCCACTAAAATGTATAGGAATTTGTATCTTTATCACCAAGATATACTCTCGATACAGCGAGATCGGATCTCGGAGGGTAGGTTCTTCGGTGAAACTTTTACACTATACCAATAGGTAACGTTCAACAAGGGTTACACTCTGTACTTCAATATTCAAACCGTGAATTAAGGTATCCATTACTAATAGTGCATAACTTATTGTATACCGTTATACCTGATTCGGTTATCGGAATAACTGGGCAGGTGAATCTACTGACTTTGTCGTTCGAACCTGGAGGACGGAGGAAACGTTCGCGAGCGGTTTGACACGCGGTCTTCTTATTCATCTTGAAATTGGGGATCGCGTCTGCTAAAATATATACTAATTTGTTTCACTGATTACGAGGATTTACCCACGATACAGCGGATTATGATCTCGGAAGTTAAGGTATCCGGCAAGGCGTTCGACGTTATATCTATTGGTCACGTTCTCAAACGGCTTGACTGTGAATCAAGGTATCAATTGCCTATGCTCTTCAGCGGATATATTCCTGAAATACCAGGTTGGACTCTCGGAATCCCAGTATAAGTAAAGCTATTGATTTAGCCAGTCGTCTCACACTGAAGGTGGTACCGATCACGAACGCATAGACTCTCGGTGTTGATAATTATTCACAAGCATGATATGTTCATTCGCTAATCTGTCTACTTATTTGTTTCCGGGCACTTTGACCAGGACACTAGCTACAGCGGGTTAGGTTCTCGGAAGGTATGATATTCGGTAAAGGGTATGACTCTAAGCGCACTGGTATCGCTTTCACGCAGTGTGACGCTCTATTTTAATATTCACACCGCAAATTAATGAATCTATTGTCAATAATTTACAGCGTATTTACTCCCGTATTTTCACGCTTGACTCTCGGAACCACCAGATGGGTGAAGCTTTTGACTAGGTCATTCGTCTCTCGCAGATGGTTTCTATGTTCTCTAGCGGCTTTACCCTCGATCCTCTGATTCGTACATGAAGTTAATGTGCCCGTCACTGAAATGAAGACTAATTTGTTTTTCCGAGCAAGAAGTTAATCTCTCGATACGTCGAGTTTGCTTCTCCGAGTGAAAGGCCATTGGTAAAGTGTTTGACTTTGTACCAATTGGTAACACTCTCAAACGGTTTATCGCTCTACTGTAATATGCAAACCGTGATTTAAGGTGCCTATTGCCGAAACTCTTCAGCCGACTTACACACAGAATTCCTAGGTTGAATCTCCGAATCACTGGATAAATGAAGCTACTGATTTAGCCGTTTGTCTCTCACAGCAGGTGGCTACGTTCTCGAACGCTTTGACCCTCGGTCTTCTAATTCGTGCATGAATTTAAGGTGCCTTCGCTAAGCTGTGTACGAGTATGATCGTCTGAACACGAAATTGTAACCTCGAAGAAACTGGTGAGTTTCGCGGAACGTACGGCCTTCGGTAAAACTTTTGACTTTGAAACACTTCATAACGTTAAAGCTCAATTTTAATATTCAGCTCGCGAATTAAAGGGTCAATTGGCAATATCCTTCAGCGGATTTTCTCCAACAATACCTGTTTTGTCTCTCTGAATCTCTGGATAGATGAAGCTATTGAATTATCCGTTCGACTCTCACTGATGATGGAAAAGATCTCGAACTGTATGTCTCTAGATTATTCCATTCGCACGCGAAAACAAGGTTTCCGTCAATTTGAAATGTCTACTAATTTCATTCCGTGAGGTAGTTAGGATGACACCCGCTACAACTGGTTAGGTTTTTGGATGGCAATGTATCCGGTACAAAGTTTGACCATTTACCAGTCGGTACAGTTCTGCGATGGTACGAATCTCTATATTACTATTTAAACCGTAAATTAAGGTGTCCATTGCCAGTACTCTTCAGCGTATTTACTCCAGGAGTACGTGGTTTGATACTCGGAATCACAGAATGGGTGAACCTGTTGACTCAGCCGTTCTATTCTCAAAGACGGCGATAACGTTTTTGATCGGTTTGACTTCCGGTATTGCTATATATGCATGTAAATAATGTATCCGTCTGCAAAAATGTTCAGTAATTTGATCACGTGAAGACTATGGAACACAATCGCTGCAGCGGGTTAGTTTCTCGGAAGGTCATGCCTGCGGTATAGAGTTAGAACATATACTAATAGGTAAATTTCTACAACGGTTTGACGCCCCAATTTAATATTCGAATACGGAATGATAGTATCTATTGCCCATACTGATCAGCGGATTCACTCCAGGATTACCTGGATTCACGATTGAAATCGTATGCCGGGTGAAGCTATTGACTGAGCCATTCGTCTCGCACAGAAGGTGGTAACGTTCTCGAACGTTTTTCTTTCGTATTTTTATATGTATACACAAATAAGCGGGGTCCGTCCTCTGAAAGGTCTACAAATTTGTTTCCGTGCACATTAAGCAGGACACTCGCTATAGCGGGTTAGGTACTCGGAAGGTATGGTATGCGTTAAAAGACATTCGATCTTCTATTTCTTACCTGAAATAAATTTGCCCGTCACTAAAATGAAAAATAGTTTGCTGCTTTAAGCACGAAGTAATACTCTCGGTACAGCGGGCCAGGTTGACGGACAGTATGGCCTTCCGTTAGAAGGTTGATCATATACAAATTGGAAATGTTCACCGTCGGTTTGTCTGTCTAACTTAATATTCATACCGTTTGATTAAGCACGTTTATTGCCATCGCTGATTAGGTGATTTACTCCTGGAATACCTGACTTGACTCTCTGAATCACTGGACGGGTGAAGCTCCTGACTCAGCCGTTCGACACTCAAAGGAGGTGGTAACGATCTCGAACGGTTTGACCTTCGATCTTCTAAATCATAACTGAATTTAAGGTAACGTCACTAAATTGTATACTGGTTCCTACCACTGAACTTGGTGTTATACTCTCGATAGAGCTGATAAGTTTTTCGGAGGGTAAGGCATTCTGTAGGATGTTTAATCTTACACGAATAGGTAATGTTCTACAACGGATTGACGCTCCACATTAATATTCATTCCGCGAGTTGAGGCATCAATTGCCAATACTGTGCTGCGGATTGACTCTCGAAATACCCAGTTCGACCCTCGGAATCCAAGCATAGGTGAAGCTATTGACTTAGCCGTACGCCACTCAAAGAAGTTTCTAACGTTCTCGAACGTATTGGCCTTCAATATTTTAATTCATTCATGAATTTAACGCGCCGTCAATAAATTGCATGCAAATGTATTTCTATAAACACGAAGCTATTCTCTCTATACAGCGTGCTATTTTTTCGGGGGATATTTTCCTCGGTAATGCGTTTGACCTTATAGAAATTCGTAACGTCCTCAAACGGTTTGACGCTCTATTTTAACATTCAAACCGTGAATTAGCGGTGTATATTACCAATACTGTTCAGCGTACTTACTCTCGGAACATCTGGTTAGACTCTCGAAATTGCAGAACAGGAGAAGCTACTCACCTATCCGTTCGTCTCTCGCAAAATGTGGCAACGTTCTCTAACGGTTTGACCCTCGATCTTCTCATTCATACAAGAAGTTAAGGTACCTGTCACTGAAGTGAATACTAGATTCTTTCTGTGGGCACTAACTTATAATCTCTATACAGCGGGTTATTTTCTGGGATGGTAACGTCCTCAGTACAACGTTTGACTTTATCCCAACTGGTATCATTCTCAAGTGGTTTCACGCTCTGCTTTAATATTCAATCCGTGAATTAAAAGTGTCTATTGCCAATACGATTCAGCGGATTTACTCCTGGAATACCTGGTTTGACTCTCGGAATTATAGGATAAGTGAAGCTATTGCCTTATCGTTTCGACTCCCAAAGAAGGCGGTACCTTTCTCTAACGGTTTGACACTCGATATTCTAATTCTCGCATGAACTCAAGGCGCGGTCACGAAATTGTATACTAATGTGTTTCCCTAAGCAGGTAGCTATACTCTCCATACGGCGCGTTAGCTTCGCGGAAGGTACGCCCTTCGGTGAAAAGTTAAACTCTCTCTATACCAATAGGTAAAGTTGTACAACTGTCTGACTCTCTACTTTAAATTCTATGCCGGGAAGTAGGGATTTTAATGCCAACACTGTACTGCTGATTTTCGCCCGGAATGCCTGGTTTGCCGCTCGGAATCACAGGATATGTGAAGTCAGTGACTTAGACGTTCGACTCTCAAAGACGGTAGCAACGTTATCGGAAGTAATGGCTCTCTATTTTCCTACTCATAAAAAAAATTACTCGTTCGTCAGCTAAAACATCTAATGATTTGCTATCGTGAGCTCGAAGATAGACCCTCGCCAGATCGTGGTAGGTTCTTGGAAGGTAAGGTGTTGTGTAAACTAAAAGAAATGACCTTATACCACTTTGCAAAGTCCTGAAACGTTTTAACGTTCTGCTGTGATATTTGAACGGAGAATTAAGACTTCCCTTGCCAGTACTGCTCAGCGGATTTTTCCCGGGAACACCTGGATAGACTATCGGAATATCAGAATCGGTGAAGGTACTGACTTAACTGTGCGACTCTCAAGGTAGGTGATAACGTTCTCGAACGGATTGACTCGCGATCTCCTTATGTATATATGAAAATAATGTGCCTCTCTTCTGAAATGTGTACTGATGTGATCACGTGAAAACGGAGCGAGACCACCGCTACAGCGGATTGGGTTGTCGGTCAATGTGTGACGCAGATTTAACATGCGGTTCCTGCCACTAGGGCTTGATCTACACGGCCACCATGGGCGCGGGATTGGGATACGCCCTATCAGCGAAGTGCGTAGCGCATCTTACCACGCTCCTACCAATTAGCACGTAGACTGCAAGCCCTACTCGCCAACCTTGCGTAGGTCGGGACCATTCTAAATCCCTACTGATTCTGCAGGGCAGTGCCCGAGCTAATTTTACACAACTCACCCGTGGAAGGTCTAACCCGTCCGAAGGCGGGCCCCCGAACCCGCAGTATTGACTCTCGGAATCACAGGATATGTGAAGTTATTGACTTAACCTTTCGACTCTTAGACAAGTTGGGATCGTTCTCGAATGGTTTGATTCTCGATTACTCTATTGACACATAAAAATAAGGCGACAGTCTGCTAAAATTTCATCCACATTGTTTCCCTGAGCACACAGCATGGCACTCGCTGCAGCGGGGTGGTTTCTTGGAAGGTAATGTATTCGGCCGAAAGAATGATTATATAGCAATTGGTTATATTCTCCGATGGATTGCCCTTCTTCTGTAATATTCATACCACGAATGAATGTGTCTATTGAGAATACTGTTCAGGGGACTTACTCCAGGAATACCGGGCTTCAGTCTCGGATTCAAAGGACGGGTGAAGCTGTTGGCTCAGCTGTGCAACTCTCAAAGAAGGTGGAATCGATCTCGAGCGGCTTGACCCGCGATCTTCTAATTTATGCATGAATATATGGTGCCGTACCAAATTTGTATGGTAACGTGTTTCCCTAAACAAGTTGCTATACTCTCTATACGGCAGGAAAGCTTGTCGAAAAATAAGGTATTCGGTAAAACGATCGACTTTATAGGAATTAGTAACGATCTCACAATGTGTGACGTTCTATTTTAATCATCAGGCCGCGAATTAAAGTGTCCATTCGCAATACTCTTCAGCGAAGCTGCAGCAGTAATACTTCATTTGGCTTTCCGAATCACTGGATAGGTGAAGCAGTAAACTTAGCCGTTCGAGTCTTAATGAAGGTGGTAACGTTCTCGAAAGGTTTTACTCGTGATTTTTCTATTCACATATGCAAATAAGGTGCTCGTCATTAAAATATATACTGCCTTGCTTCTCTGAACACGAAGTCATGCTCACGATAATGCGTGACAGTTTCTCGGATGGCAAGGTCATCGGTAAACCGCTAGTATTTATACCAATTGGTAATGTTATCAAACGGATTGACGCACTACTTTAATATTATACCCGCGAATAAATGTGTTCATTGCCTATTCAGTACAGCGGATTTACTCTCGGAATATCTGGTTGGCCTGTCAGAATCACAGGATCATGGTGGCTGTTGACTTAGTCGTTCGTCTCTCACAGAATGTGGTATCGTTGTCGATCGGCCCAACCCTCGATCTTCATACACGTACATGCGATCAAGGTGACCGTCACTAATATATATACTAATTTGTTTCTTTGAAAACGAATACTCCCGATGAAGCCAGTGTGGTTCGCGGAATGTAAGATCTTCGGAATAAGTTTAGAGTTTCTACCAAGACGTACCCCTCTAAAACTTTCTGACTCTGAACATTGCTAATACCATTACCTGTACTGAGCATCGGTTTTTGCTGCCGGAGCGTCTGGTTTGACACTCCGTATCACAGGGCAGGTGAAGCAATAGAGAGCCATGCGACACCCACAGAAGGTGGCAAGTTCTCGAACGGTTTGACGCTCGACCTTCTTATTCGTACATGAAATTAGGGTGCAGTCAATGAAAGGAAGACCAATTTCTTCCTCTGAACATGAAGTTATACCCTCGATCGGGCTGTATACATACTCTGAAGGTATGGCCATAAGTAAAATGGTTTGACTTTACAGAAATTGATAGCGTCCTCTAACGGTGTGACGCTCGATTTTAATATTGAAACAGTGGTTTAAGGTGTCTATGCCAAAACTTTTCAGCGGATTTACACCCGGAGTACCTGGATTAGCTCTCCGTATCAAAGGACATGTGATGCGATAAGCTTCGCTGTTCGAATCTCACAGAAGGTGTAACTTTGTCAAACGGTTAGACCCTCGATCTCGTAATTCATGCATGAATTTAAGGTGTCGTCATTAAATTGTACACCAATGTGTTTCCCCAAACAGGTAGCTATACTCCCGATACTGCGGGTTAGCTTCCCGGATGGTAAAGCATTGTGTGATTCGTTTGACTTTATAGAAATTGATAACGGTCTCACACGCTGAGAAACTGAATTTCAATAATCTCTCCGCGAATTAAAGTACCTCTTGCCAATCCTCGTCAGCGAAGTTACTCTCAGATTACCTGGTTTGACCCTCGGTATCACAGGACAGGTTCAGCTATTGACCTATCTGGTCGACACTCAAACAGGGTGGATTCAGTCTAGAACTGTTTGTCCTCGATCTACTAATTTCTACATGAGATGAATGTAACAGTCACTAAAATGTATACCAATTTTCTTCTCAAAACACGAAGATATAATCTTGAAACAGCGGGTTAGCTTCTCGGGTAGTAAGGCCTTCGGTAAATGGTTTGACTATGCAGCATATGGGAACGTTCTAAAAGGTTTGACTCTGATCATTAATATCTATTCCATTAAATTGCGTGTCTAATGCCAAAACTGTTCACCAGTTTTAGACGCGGACTAGATGGTTTGACTCCTGGAATAGCAGGATAAGTGACGCTATTGACTTAGTTGTGCGACTCTCAAGAAAGGTGTATCATCTGGTAGATAGATAAAATTAAGTTGCCCGTCACAATATCTATACTATTTTGCTTCTCTGACCTCGAAGTAATACTCTCGATACAGCGGGTTAGCTTCTCGGAAGGTTCGGCCGTCGGTGAAACGTTGGACACTATACCCATAAGTAACGTTGTACAACTTTGTGACTCTGTACTTTAATATTTATAGTGGAAAGTTGTGTTTTTAATGCCGATACTCTAGAGCGGATTTAATTCCGGAATACATGGCCTGGCACTCGGAATCATACGATAGGTGAGGCTACTGACATAGCCGTACGAATCTCAAATACGGTGGCCCCATGTCAGAACAGTTTGACCCACGATAATCCATTTCATTCATGAAATTAAAATGTATACTAATGGATTCCACTGAACACGATGATATATACTCGGTACCGTGGGTTTCTTTCTTGGAATGCTAGGTTTTCGGTAAATGGATTTACTGTATACACTTTCGTAACTCGCTAAAATGGATTGGTGTCCTACATTAATATTGTAACCGTGAATTAAAGTGTTTAAAGCCTATACTATTAAGCGGATTTACTTCCGGCATACCTGGTTGCGCTAATAGAAGTACAGTATAGTTGAAGCTATTGACATAGCCGCACGGCTCTCAAGGTAGGCGGTAACATTCCTGAACGCTTTGCCTCTCGATGCCGAAATTTATACACAAACATGTGGTGTCGGTCCGCTTAAATGTATACTAATCTATTTCCGTGAACATTAAGCAGGACACTCGCTACAGCGGGTTAGGTTCTCCGCAGGTAAAGTATTCTGTAAGAGGAAGGGGTTTCTACCAATTGGTAATGTTCTCTGGCCGGGTGATCTCCTACATTAATATTCAATCCGAGTTACAGTTTCTATTGCCAATATTGCTCAGCGGATGTACTCCCCGAATACCTTATGTATCTTTAGGAATCACAGGATAGCAGAGGGCTATTATCTTAGCCGTTTCACCCACTGCGAACGTGGTAAATCTCTGAAATGGTCTGTCCAACAATCTCCTCACTCATGATCGAAATTATGGTGCTCGTCTGTGAAATGAGTATAATGTGTTTCTCTGGACATGAAGTCTTACTCTCGATGAAGCGGGTGAATATCGCTGCAGGTAACGCATGCGGTGAAACGTTTGACTTTATACATACTCGTATCGCCCTCACAAGGTGAGACGCTCTATTTTAATATTCACGGCGCTAATTAAGGTATGTATTGCCAATACTGCACAGTGGATGTAATCCCGGAAAACCTTGTTTGACTCTTGGAAAAGCAGAATGGGTGTAGCTATTGACATCGCAATTCATGTCTCACAGAAGCTGGTATCCTTCTCGAACGGTTTGACCCTCGACCTCCTAATACATACGTAAAGTTAAGGTACCCATCACAGAAATGAACACCAATTTCTATTTCTGAATACGAAGTTATACCCTTGAAACACCGAGGTTGCTTCTCCGAGGGTACTGTATTCGGTAAACCCTTCGACTTTATAGCAATTGGTAACGTTCGCAATCGGTTTGACTCTCTTCAATAAAATTGCCGTTACTGATCAGGGGATTTACTCCTGTAATACAAGATTTGATTATCGGAATGACACGAAAACGCGATGACCTTGACTCAGCCGCACAAGTCTCAAAGAAGGTGGTATCGTGCCCAAAAGGTTCTTCACTAGATCTTCTAACTAATATAAGAAATTACGGTGCAGGCACTAAAATATGTACAATATTACATTTCTGAATACGAACTTATACTCTCGAATCGGCGAGTTTGCTTCTCCAAGGGTAGGGCCATCGGTAAATTGTCTGACAGTACACAAATTCGTAACGCTCCCAAACGATTTGGCGCTCTACTGTACTGTTTGACACTCAGAGATGCTGGTAACGTTTTCAAACGGGCTGATCCTTAATCTTCTAATTCATACATGAAATTTATGCGCACGTCACTGAAATATATAGTAATTTGCATCTCTGAACACGAAGGTATAATCTCAAAACAGCGAGTTAGCTTCTAGGATACTGTGGCCTTCGGTAAATTGTTCGACTGCATAGCAATAGGCAACATTCTATAATGGTTTGACTCTGCTCTATAATATTTCTAACATGAAATTTCGTGTCTAATGCCAGTACTGTACGACGCGTTTGGACGCGGAATGCGTGGTTTGACCATCGTAATAACAGGACAGGTGAAGCAGTTAGCTTAGCAGTTCGACTCATTAAGAAGGTGGTAACGTTCTCGAAAAGACTTTACATGATTTTTCAATTCATATATGTAAATAAGTTGGACATGACTAGAATGTATACTAATATGTTTCTCTGAATACAAAGATATACTCTCGATACAGTTGGTTAGGTGCACAGAAGGTAAGGTATTCGGAAAAAGAAGAACTTTATACCAAATGGTTATGTTCTCCGAGGGTTTGACTCTCTACATTAGCATACGCACCGCGGATTGGTGAGTCTATGGCCAACAGATTTCAGCGGACTTACTCCCAGAATACCTCGTTTGATTCTCGGAATCTCTGGATAGGTGAAGCTATTGACTTAGATGAGCCACTATCAAGTAAGATGGTAACGTTCTTCAACGATTTGAATATCGATCTTCTAAATCATACACGAAGCTTAGGTGCCATCACTTTAATGATTACTAATTCCGATCTCTGAACAAGACCTTATACTCCCTATGAAGCCGCTGAATTTCACTCAAGGTATGGACTTCGGTAAAACGTTTGACTATATACAAGTTTGTAACACTCTCAAACGGTCTGACGCTATACTTTAATATGCAATCCGCGACTTAAGGTGTTTACTGCCAATAATGTTCAGCGGATTTATTCCCGGAGTGCCAGGTATGACTCTCATAATCACATGATAACTAAAGCTATGGACTTAGCTGTTCGAATCTGAAAGAGTGTGGAAATGTCCTCGAACTGATTGACCTTCGATTTCCTAATTCATACACGAAATTAGAGTACCGTCGCTAAAATGTATAATAATTCGTCGCACTGAATACCACGTTATACTAGCGATACAGCTGATTGGTTTTTCGCAGGGTAGGGTCTTCAGTAAAACGCTCCACTTTATAGCAACTGGAAACGCTCTCAAACGGTTTAACGATCATCTTTAGTGTTCAAATCGAGAATAGAGGTGTCTAATGCCAGTACTATTCAGCTGCTTAACATCCGGAACGCCTGGTTTGACTGTTTGAATCGCAGGATAGGTGAAGCTATTGGCTTAGCTGTTCGACTCTCTAGAAAGATGGTAACGTCCTTCAACGGTTCGTCTGTCGATCTTGCTGCTCAAACGTGAAAGAAAGGTGTCCCTCCGCCAAAGTGACTACTAATTTGTTCTTGCGAGAACAGTAAGCAAGACTCTCCCTACAGCGGGTTTGTTACACGGATGGCATGGTATTCGGTACATAGAATGACTTTATACCAATTGATAATGTTTCTCGATAGTTTGAGCCTCTACCGTAATTTTCAGAACGTGAATTAAGGGGTCTGTTGCCTATACTGCTCAGCGGATTAACTCCCTGAATACCTGCTTCATTCTCGGAATCGCAGGGTGCGCGAAACTATTGATTTAACGGTTCGTCTTTACTCCGGGAGTACCTGGTTTTACTCTTAGAACCACTGGCAGGTTGAATTCATTGACTCATCCGTTCGAATCTTACAGAGGGTGTTAACGTTCTGAAACGGTTTGACGCACTTTTTTAGTATTCAAACCGTGAATTCAGGTGTGAATTACCAATACTGTTCAGCGGATTTACTCCCGGAATACTTGGCTTGGCTCTCAGAACCGCCAGATGGGTGCAGATATTGACTTAGCCTTTGCACCAAAAAAGGAGGTGATAACGGTCTTCGAACGGTATGACCCTCGAACTTCTGATCCATAGATGAAATTAAGCTGTCCGTCACAAGAATTTATACTATTTTGCTACTCGGACCACAAGGTCATACTCTCGAAACAGCGGGCTTGCTTCATGGACGATAAGGCTATCGGTGAAACGTTAGACTCTGTAACAAATAGGTAACGTGGCACAACTGTGTGATCCTGTCCTTTAATATTCATACCGTGAAGTAGGGTTTTTAATGCCGATACTGTACAGCGGATTTACACCTGCAATACCTCGTTCCAATCTCGGAATCACAGGATAGATGTAGCCAATGACTTAGCCGTTTCAGTCTTATTGAAGGTGGTAACGTTCTCGAAAGGTTTTACTCATGATTTTCCTATTCACATATGCAAATAAGGTGTTCGTCATTAAAATATATACTGACTTGCTTCTCTGAACAGGAAGTCATACTCTCGATAATGCGAGATAGTTTCTCGGATGGCAAGGTCATCGGTAAACCGTTAGTATTTATACCAATTGGTAATGTTCACAAACGGATTGACGCATTACTTTAATACTATACCCGCGAATAAATGTGTTCATTGCCAATTCAGTACTGCGGATTTACTCTCGGAATATCTGGTTGGCCTGTCAGAATCACAGGATCATGGAGGCTGTTGACTTAGTCGTTCGTCTCTCACAGAATGTGGTATCGTTGTCGATCGGCCCGACCCTCGATCTTCATACACGTACATGCGATCAAGGTGACCGTCACTTGTATATATATATATACTAATTTGTTTGTTTGAAAACGTAGTTATACTCCCGATGAAGCCAGTGTGGTTCGCGGAAGGTAAGATCTTCGGAATGAGTTTAGAGCTTCTACCAAGACGTAACCCTCTACAACTTTTTGACTCTGAACATTGCCAATACCATTACCTGTACTGATCATCGGATTTGCTGCCGGAACATCTGGTTTGACACTCCGTATCACGGGATAGGTGAAGCTATTGACGGAGCAATTCGTATCGCATTTAGGGCGGCGAAGTTCTCGAGCGGCATGACGCACTGTCTTCTAATTCGAACATGAAGTTAAGGTGCCCGTCACTGAAACGAATACAAATATCTTTCCCTGAACGCGAACTTATTCTCCCGATGAAGCTGGTGTGGTTCGCGGAAGGTAAGGCAACCGATAAAAGGTTTGACTTTATAATCATTCGTATCGCTCACAATTGGTTTGTCACACTACATTAATATCCACACCGTGAATAACGGTGTATGTTGCCAATACGCTTCAGCAGATTTACTCCCGGTATACAGGATTTGACTCTTAGAATTTTGGAATATTTCAAGCTATTGACATAGCTGTTCGTCTCTCAAAGGGGGTCTTAACGTTTTCAAAGGAATTGACCCTCGACCTTCTAATTCAAATATCGAAACATGGTGTGTCTGTGCCATAATGTCTACTCATTTGTTTCCGTGGGCACTAAGCATGACAATCGCAACAGTGGGATAGGTTCAAGGAAGGTAATGTATTCGTTAAAGTGAATGTCTCTATACCAATTGGTAATGTTCTGCGTCGGAGTGACCTTCTGCTTTAATATTTGTACCGTGAATTAAACTGACTATTCCCAATACTGCACAGCGGATTGACTCCCAGTGTACCCGATTTGACTATCGCAATCACATGATAGGTGCTGTTCTTCACTTAGCCGATCATCTCCCATAAAAGGTCGCTACATTGTCGAAAGGTTTGACTCTGGATCTTCGTAAACGTACATGAAAATCTGGTGCCCCTCGCTAAAATGAATTTTAATTTCCTTCTCTGATCCCGAAGTCATACTCCTGATACAGCGAGTTAGGTTCTCCATATGTAAGGCTTTCTGTATGGTGTTTGGCACTATAGGAATCGGTAACGTTCAACAGCGGTTTCTCTCTGTACTTTGATATTCATACCGTGAATTAATGTGCCTATTGCCAATGACGTACAAGGCATTTGCTCCCGGAGTACATGGTTTGAGTCTCGGTATCACAGGACGGGCGCAGCAATTGACTGAGCCGTTCGTCTCTCAGAGAAGGTGGCAATGTTCTCGAACGGTTTGACCCTCCATCTTCTAATTCATACACGAAGATAAACTGCCCATCACTGTAATGAGTACCAACACAATTTTCTGATCACGAAGTTATACTCTCGATACAGCCGGTTATTTTTTGGAGGGGAATGGTTATCGGTAAAGCGTCTGACTTTATAGACATCGATAATGTTCTCAAACGGTTTGACGCACTGTTTTGATATGCCATCCTTGAATTAAAGTGTCTATTGCCAAAACTCTTCAGCGTACTTTCTGCCAGAGTACCTGGTTTGGCTCTCCGAACAACTCAATATGTGATGCTATTGAAATAGCCGTTCGTAGCTCACACAAGCTGGCTATGTTCTCGAGCGGTTCGGCCCTCAATCTTCTAATTCATACATGAAATTAAGGTGCCCTTCACTGCAATGTATACTAATTTAATAGAGTAATATTCTACATGAATCCGGATAAGTTCTCGGAGGGTAAGGTTTTCTGTAAAACTTTTGACATTATCGAAGTGTGTAACGATTTACAAACGTGTGACTCCGGACTATAATATTCCATCCGTGAAATAAGGTGTCTATTGCCCATAATGTTCAGCGGATGTACTCCTGGATTACCTGGTTCGACTCGGGGAATCACGGGGTAAGCGAAGCAAGTGACTATGCCTTGCGACTCTAAAAGATGGTGGCAACATTCTGTACCGTTTTGACCCTCGATCTTTATAGCTCATACATGAAATTAAGGTGACCGTGACTAAAATGTCAACTAATTCGCTTCTCCGAACACGTATTTATACTCTCCATACAGCGGGTTAGCTTCTCGAAGGTAAAGCATTATGTGAAGAGTTTGACCCAATACCAATAGGTATCGTGCTACAATGATTTGACTGTGTACTCGCTGATTTACTCGCGGAATACCTGGTTTGACTTTCGGAACCGATCGCCTATCACAGAAGGTGCTAACAATCTCGATCGCTTTGACTGTCGATGTTGATATTTATACACAAACAGGCGGTGTTCGTCCGCTATAATATGTACATATTTTCTTCCGTGCACATTAAGCAGGGCACTGGCGACAGCGGGTTAGGTTCTCCGAAGGTATGGAATTCGGTATTAAGTTCGAGTCTCTACCAATTTGTATCGGTCAACAACGGATGGACTCTGCACTGTAGTATACATACCGTGAAATATGTTGTCTAATGCGAATACTGTATAGTGGATTTACTCCCGTATTATTTGGTATGAATCTCGGAAACACTGGATGGGAGGACCTATAATCTTAGCCACTCGACTCACAAATATGGTGGTTACGTTCTCGAAATTTTTGACACTCGATCTTCAAATACATACATGAAATTAAGGCGCCCGTCGCAGAAATACCGGCAAAAAACTTTCTCTGATCACGAACATGTACTCTCGATGAAGCCGCAGATTCTCGGGGGAAGGTATGGTCTTCGGTAAATCGATTGCCCTTATGCCAATTCGATACGCTCCCTAGCGTTTTGACGATATACTTTAATATTCTAGCCGTGAATTAAGGAGTCCATTGACAATACTATCCTGCGGAGTTACTTTCGGAATACCTGGTTGACTCTCCGAATCACAGCATAATTGGATCTATTGACTTAGTTGTGCGTCTCCCAAGGAAGGCGGTAACGATCTCGAACGGTGTACATTCGATCTTCTAATTATTACATGAAATAATGGAGGTCGCCACTAAAATGTAAATTAATTTGTTCCTCCGAACACGGTGTTATACTGCCGATACAGCAGGTCATCTTTTCGGACGGTAAGGCATTCTGTATGAAGTTTAACCCTACCCGAATCTACAACGGTTTCACGGCCTGCTTTAATATTCAAACCGTGAATTGAGGTGTCTATTGGCAATACTTTTCAGGACATTTACTCCCGGAATATCTGGTTTGGCTCTCGGAATCGCTGGATATGTAAAGCAATTTACTTAGATGTTCGTCTCTTAAAGATGGTGGTGACGATATCGAATGATTAAACTCTCGATCTTCTTATTCATACGTGAAGTTCAAGTATTTGTCACGAAAATGTATACAACTTGCATCCCTGATCACGAAATGATGTTCTGGATTCTTCGCGTCAGGCTATCGCACGGTAAGGCCATGGGTACGAATTTTGACTGTATACGAATGGGTAACGATCTCAAATGGTTTGGCGCCATATTTTAGTATACAAACCGTGACATACGGTGTCATGTGCCAATTGAGTTCAGCGGATTTATTCCCGGAATTGACTCTACGGAATCACAAGGTAGCTGAAGCAATTGACTCAGCCGTTCGACTCTCAAACAAGGCGGTAACGTTCTGGAATGGTCTGGCACTAGATCTACTAATTCATACATGAAATTAAGTTGACGTCACTAAATTGTATACTAATGTGTTTCCCTACACAATTAGCTACACTATCGATACGGCTAGATTTCTTGTCCTGAGATATGGCCATCCGTAAAGTGTTAGTCTTCTTACAAATTGGCAATGGTCTGTAGCGGTTTGACGCTGTAATTTACAAATCAAATCGTGAAATAAGGTATATGTTGGCAATTATGATCAGCTGATTTACTCCGGGGATAGCTGGTTTGTGTCTCTGAATTATAGTATAAATGAATCTATTGACTTAACCGATCGTCTCTTAATGAAGATGGTAACATTCGCGAACTGCTTGACCCCCTATCTTCTTATTCATAAAGATACTAAGGCCCCCGTCACTGAAATGTTTACTAATTTTATTCTCTGAACTCGAAGTTATACCCTCTATGAAGCGAGTGAGTTTCGCCGAAGGATAGGCCTTCGGTAAAACGATTGACTTTATTCAAATTGGCAACGCACTAAAACAGTCTGACGCACTACTTTAACATTCAAACCGTAAGCTGAGGTGTCTACTGCCAATTCTGTTAAGCAGATTTACTACCGGAATACCAGCTTTGATTCTCGGCGTCGAAGGGTGGTTGAAGCTACTGACTTAGCCGTTCGAATCTCAAGGGTAGGGGTATCGCTTTCGAACAGCTTGACCTTCGATCTACCAGGTCATACATGATGTTATGGTGCCCGTCACTGAAATCAGTAATAATTTCGTTCTCTGAAAACGTAGTTATACTCTCAATGAAGAGTGTAAGGTTCGCGGGTGGTACGGCCTTGAGTAAAACGTTTGACTTTATAACAATCGGTAGCGCTCTCAAATGGCTTGACGCTCGACGTGAATATTCAAACCGTGAATTAAGGTGTCTATTGCCAATATTGTTTAGCGAATTTACACCAGGAATACCGACACTAACTCTCGGAATCGCAGGCTAGGTGAAGCTAATGACTTATTTGTACTAACCAAATGGATGTGGTCACGCTCTCGGACGCTTAGACTCCCGATGCTGATATTTACGCACAAACATGTGGTGTCCGTCTGCTAAATTGTGACCTCATTTCTTTTCGCGAACATTCACTAGACAGTCGCTACAGAATGTTAGGTCCTCGGAGGATAAGGTTTCCGGTAAAATGTTTGAACCTATACCAGTAGGTAACTTTCTTCGATGGTTCGAATCTGTATATCACTATTTATACCGTAAATTAATGTACTATTACCAATACTGTACTGCGGATCTACACGCGGAGTACCTGGATTCACCCTCGGAATCAAAGTATACAGGAAGCTATTGACTTAGCCGTACATCACTAAAACTAGGTGCTAACGATCTCGAACAGCTTGACACTTAATTTTGCTATTCATACGTGAAGCAGAGGTGTCTGCCTGCTGAAATGCTACTCACTTATCTCCATGCAAACTAAGATAGACGCTGAAGCGGGATATGTTCTCGGAAGGTAATGTATTGGTTAAAAAGAATTATATTATTCAGATTGATAATGGTGAGCGGCGGTTTGACTCCATGTATGAATTGCACGATTGAATGTCAAACCTTTCGAAAACGTTACTACATTCCTTAAAATCGAACGGCTAAGGCAGTAGCTTCTTCAATCGTGTGATTCCGCGAGTCAAGCCAGGTATTCTGGGAATAAATTACCTGAACATTATTGGCAACAGACGCCTTAAATCACGATTTCAATATCAAACTATTGCGTTGTACCGTTTGAGATCCCTCTTCTCACAGAAAACGTTACCTTCATAGAACGTATCTCGCCGTAGCGTGTGTCATGCTTCGTGCATACGGAAACAAATTTGTAGATATGTTAGCAGACGGACACCTTATTTTCATGTATGAAAAGAATGATAGGGAGTCAAGCCGTTCGAAAACGTTCCCACCTACTTTTGGAGTCGAACGGCTAATTCAAAAGCTTCACCAATCCTATTATTCCGATAGTCATATCAGGTTTTCCGGTAGTCAATCCACTGAACTTCATCTTTCCTGATTAAAGAAGAGCATCAAACCGTTGTAGAAATTTAACTAGTCCCTTGAAGTCCAAATACTCACAAATGGTCCTACCTTCCGAGAAGACCAACCCGCTGTAGGAGTTGCCATGTTCAGTGTTCATGGAAACATTTAAGTAGACATTTTAGATACGGGCACCTCAATTTCATGTGCGAATTAGATGACCCTGGTTCAATCAATTCGAGATCGTTACAACCTTCGTTGTGACTCGATCGGCTAAGTCAATAGCTTCTCCTATCCTGTGATTCAGGAAGTCAAAGCAGGAATTCGGGGAGTAAATCTGCAGAACATTATTAGCAACGCACACCGCAATTCACAATTTGAATGTTAAAGCACGCCGTCAAGCCGTTGTAAGACATTGCCTATTCGTGCAGGATAAAGCTTCTTACAGAATGCCATACCATCCGAAAGTCTCACCAGCAGTATCGAGAGTATAACACCGTGTTCAGGGGTACAAACTAGTATACATTTTGGTGACCAGCACATTAACTTCAGCACCATATCTGCGTGCTCAGAGAAAGAAATTAGTACTCGTTTCAGCCACGGGAACGTTAACTTCATGTATGCATTAGAAGCTCGATAGTCAAGCCGATCGAAAACGATACCACCCCCTTTGAGAGTCGAAAGGATTAGTCAATGGCTGCATCTACACTGTAATTCAGAAAGTCAAACCAGGTTCCACGGGAGTAGGTGCTCTGAAAAGTATTGCAATGGACACCTTAATTCACGGTTTGAATATTAAAGCAGACGGTCAAACCGTTGTAGACCGTTAACTATTGGTACATATGGTCAAAAATATCATCGATAGCACAACCTTCGATGATGCTAGCCCGTCGTATCGAGAGTATAACTTCGTGTTCAGAGGAAGAAATTAGTAAATATTTTTCTACCGGTCATCTTGATTTCATTATCAACAAGACGATCGAGGAACAAACCACTCGATGTCGTGGCCACCTTCTTCACAGAAGATCGGCTATGTGAAATGGTACTCCTATTCAGAGATTCCGTGAGCATCACCAGGTATTCCGGGAGCAAATATGCTGAACAGTGTTAGCAATAGGCACCTCAATTTACGGTGTGAATATTAAAGTATAGCGTCAAGCTCTCTGAGTGCGTTACTAAATGTTTTAAAGTCAACCGATGTGATGAAGATCTAACCCTCTGTACCGAGAGTATATCATGTTGCTCAGTGGGTCGAACTAGTATACATTTTAGTGACGGGCACCTTAAATTCCTCTATGAATTAGAAGATCGAGATTAAAACCGTTCCAGAACATTACCATCATCTTTAGGATTCGAAAGGCCATGTCAATAGCTTCAACAATCATGTGATTCCGACAGTCAAACAAGGTATTCCGGGTGCAAATCCGCAGAACAGTATTGGCATTAGACACCTTAAGTCATGGTTTCAATATTAAAGTAGAGCGTCACTCGTTTTGCGAACGTTACCAATTACTATAAAGTCAAACGCTTTACTGAAGACAATACCCTCGGAATATGTAATCCACTCTATCGAGAGTATAACATCGTGTTCAGAGACGCAAACTAGCGTATATTTCAGTCACGGGCACCTTTATTTCATGTATGAGTATGAAGATCGAGTGTCATGCCGCTGCAGAACTTTAACACCTCCTAGAAGAATCGAACTGCGGTGTCAATAATTTCGACTAACCTTGTGATTCCGGGAGTCAATTCTGGTATTCTAGGAGTAAATCCACTGACAGAATGGACATTTGACATCTTAAGACACGGTGCGTATATTATAGTAGAGAGTCAAATAGTTGGAGAGCATAACCAAACAGTATAATGTCAATCATCTTACCGGATACCTCAGCCTCAGAGATCCCATGCCGCTGTAGCGAGTGTCCTGCGTAATGTGCATGGAAACAATTTCGCAGAACTGTTAGCAGACGAAGGCCACATGTTTGTGTATTAATATCAACATCAATGGTCAAACCTTTCAAAGACCTTCCTACATTCTGTGAAGGACGAACTGCTAAGTCGATAACTTCATCTATCCATCAATTCCGAGGGTCAAACCAGGTATTCCAGGAGTAAAACAGCTGAACAGTAGAGGCAATAGGCACCTAAATTCACGGTTTGAACATTAATGCAGAGCGTCAGTCTGTATAAGAACGTTACCAATTGGTTTGAAGTAAAACGTTTATCGTTCGCGTTATCTTCCACGAATCTCACCGGCTTCATCGAGAGCATAACTTCGTCTGCTGGACAAGAAATAAGTCTTCATTTCACGGGCGGCCACCTTAACTTCCGGTATGAATTAGGAGATCGAGGTTCAATCCCTCGAGAACGTAAACACCGTTTGTGAGAGACGAACTCCCTATGTCAATACCTTCATCTATCCTGTGATTCTGAGAGTCAATCCAGGTATTCCGGTAGTAAGTCCGCTGAAAAGTTTTAGCAATATACACCTTAATTCGCGGTTTGAACATTAAAGAACTTCAGACGGTTTGAGTGCGATACCAATTGCTATAAAGTCAGTCGTCTTAACGATGGCCTTACCTTCGGCGAACCTGAGCTGCTTCGCCGAGAGTATAACTTCGTCTCCTGATGAAGAAATGAGAATTCAATTCAGTGACGGCCACCTTAGCTTCGTGTCTGAAATAAAAGATCGAGGGTCAATCCGCTCGTGGTCGATGCCACCCGCTGTGAGAGATTAACTGCTAAGTCAATACCTACACCTATCCTGCCATTCCGAGACTCAGGCCAGGTATTCCGGTAGTAAGTCAGCTGAAGAGTTTTGGCAATGAACACCTTCATTCACGGCTTGAATATTAAACTAGAGAGTCAAACCGTTTGAGAGCGTACCCAATGAGTATAAAGTCAATAGTTTTACCGAAGGCCTTACCTTCCGCGAACATCACTGGCTTCATCAAGAAATTGAGTTCCTATTCAGAGAATGAAATTAGTGTTCATTTCAGTTGACGCATTGGAGCGGAAAGTCAGACGGTTTGAGAACGTTAGCGATTGGTATAATGTCAAACGCATTACGGAAGACCTTCCCTACCGAAAGCCAATGGCGCTGTAATGTGAGCATAACTTCGTGTTAAAGGAAGCAAATTAGTATATATTTTAGTGACGGCACCCTTCATTTCGTGTTTGAATTAGAAGATCAAGTGTCAAACCGTTCGACAACATTGCAACCGTCTGTGGTTGACGATTTGCTATGTCAATAGCTTCACCTATCCTGCGATTCCGAAGTTAAAGGAGGTATTCCAGGTGTGAGTCCGCTGAACAGCTTTGGCTATAAGTACCATAATTTACGATTTGAATATTAAAGTTGATCGTCAAACCATTATAGAGCGTTACCAATTGATATATTGTCAAATGATTACAGAAGGCGTTAACTTCCTCCAATCTGACCGGCTTTATCGAGAGATTGAGTTCGTGTTCAGAGAAGGAAGCTAGTATTCATTTCAGAGACTGGCACCATAATTTCGTGTATGACATACAAAATCGAAGATCAAACAGTTCCAGAGCTTTACCACGCCCGCCGAGAGTCGAAAGGCTAAGAAAATAGGTTCTGCTATACTGTGATTCCGAATGTTAAACCAAATATTCGGATAGTACATAGTATTGGCAGTAGACGCCTTAAATCATGGTTTAATATTGCAGTAGCTCGTCAAACCGTTTGAGACCGTTACCAATTGGTGTAAAGTCAAACGTTATACTGATGGCCTTGCCATCCGCGAACCCCACCCGCTTAATCGAGAGTATATCTTCGTGTTCATGGAAGAACAATAGTATACGTTTAAGGGACGGGCACCTTCATTTCATCTATGAATTAGAAGGTCTATGGTCAAACAAGTGCACATCGTTACCACCATTTCTGAGAGTCGCACAGCAAATCCAATAGATTCACCTATCCTTTTATTCCTAGAGCCAAACCATGTATTGCGGGCGTAAGTACGATGAACCGTTTTGGCAATAGGCACCACAATACACGGAATGAATAATGAAGTGTAGAGTCACACCGTCGAAGAACGTTACGTACAGTAATAGAGTCAAACCTTTTAATGAAGGACTTAAATTTCGAGAAGCTAACGCGCTGTGTCGAGGGTACGTCGTCGTGTTCAGAAAAGCAATTTATTATACTGTGACGGATTACTTAATTTCGTGCATGAATTAGATGATCGGGGTCAAAACGTTCGAGAACGTTGCCACCGTCCTGGGAGAGACGACCTGCTAAGTGAATAGCTTCACTTAACCAGGGATACCGAGTGTGAGCTGGGTATTCCGGCAGTAAATGCGCTGTACAGTATTGGCAGTAGGCAACATAAGTCGCGGATTGGAAATTAAAATGGAGCGTCACACCGTGTGAGAACGTTACTTGCTGCTGTAATGTCAAAAGTTTCACAGAAGGCCGTACGATCCGCGAAATTCACCCGCTTCTTCGAGGTAACATCTTCGTGTGTAGACGATCATACTCGTACACAATTTAGTGACGGCACCTTAAATTCATTAATGAATTAGAAGGTTGAGGGTCAAATCGTTCGAGAACGTTGCCATCTTCTGCGAGAGGCGAATGGCTAAGTCAATAGTTTCACCTATTCCGCGACTCCGACAGTCAAATCAGGTATTCCACGAGTAAATATGCTGTACAGTAATAACGTTACACGCCATACCTCCAGGTGTAAATATTATTGTGCAGAGTAAAACCGTTGTAGAACATAACGAATTGGCATAGAATCAAACTTTTTACCGCAGACTTACCTGCCGAGATCCCATCCCGCTTTAGCGATTGGTTTGCTGAGTGTTCACCGGAACAAATTGCTAGACATTTGGAACACGGACACCTTATTTGCATGTATGTATAGGAGGATCGAGGGGCAAACGGTGCGAGAACGTTTCCACTTTCTACTATAGTCCAATTGTTAAATCTGTAGATACTCATATCATGTCACTCCGAGAGTCAGATTACGTACTACGGGAGTGAATTCACAGAACCATATTACCAATAGCCGCGTTAATTCACGGAACAAATATTATAGTGGATTGTCAAATTCTTGTCAAACGTTACATATTGTTATAGCGTCAAACTTTCTACCGAAGGCATTACCCTCCGTGACAGGCACATCAACTACATGTATGAATTGCATGATAGAGGGTCAAACCTTTCGGTACCGTTATCACATTCCTAACCACCGTAAGGATAAAACAATACTTTCTCCTATCCCGCGATTCTGCGAGTCAAGCCAGGTATTCCGGGAGTAGACCCACTGTACAGTATTGGCATTATACACCCTATTTTACGGTATAAATAATGGTATAGTGATTGGAACCATCATAGAACGTTAACTACTGGTATAGGTCCAAACTTTTTACCGGATACCTTACCCTCCGAGAACCTATCCCGCCGTAGCGACTGTCTCGAAAATGTTTGCGGAAACAAGTTAGGACACACTGTCACGTACGGACACACATGCTTGTGTGTGAATATCTGCATCGAGGGTCAAAGCATTCGAGAACGTTACCGCCTTCATTGGGAGTCGAGTGACGTCAACAACTTCATCTCTCTTGTGCTTACGAGCGTCAAACCATGTATTCCTGGAGTTAATACGCTGAATAGGTTTGGAAATAGACACCTTAATTCGGGGTATGTGTATTAACGCAGAGAGTCAAACCGCGGAAGAAATTTACCAATTCGTACAATGTGGTTCTTTTCACAGAATACCCTTCCATAGGAGAACCTAACCCGTCGCAGCGAGTGCATAGCTTAATGTTCACGAAAACAAATTAGTAACCATTACAGCAGACGGACACGTCATTTTCATATATCAATAGCAAAATCGAGCGTCAAACATTATAAGAACGTTACAACTATATTTTATAGTTGAACGGCTAAGTCTGTAGCTTCACCTATTCAGTGATTAGGAAAATCAAGCCGGGTATTCCGGGAGTAAATGCGCTGAATAGTATCGGCCATTGACACGATAATTCGGGGTTTGAATACAAATGTAAAGCGTCAAAACGTATTAGAACGTTACCAATTTCTATAACGTCAAACATTTACCGATAGAGTTAACTTACGCGAATCTCACCGGCTTCAACGAGAGTATAACTTCGAGTTAAGAGATGGGACTTCGTCTTCATTTGAGTGACAAGCACCTCATCGTCATGTATGAATTAGAAGGACGAGGGTGAATCCGCTCGAGAACGATCCTACCCTCTTTGAATAACGAACGGATAAGTCAATAGCTCCTTCTATCCTTTGATTGCGAGAGTAGAAAAGATTATCCTCGAGCAAAGTCGCTGAACACTATTGGCAATGCACACGTTAATTCACGGTATGATGTTAAGGTAGAGAGTCAAGCCGTAGGATAACGTTACCAATTGGCATGCTGTAGCGATTCTCCTGCGTAGTTTTCACAGGAACAGATGAGTAGATATTTTAGCAGGCGGACACATTATTTTCATGTACGAATAGAAAAATCTACAGTCAAACCGTTCGAGAACGATCCCATCTTCATTGAGGGTCCAAGGGATGCGGCAACAGCTCCACCTATATTTATGGTTATTTTATTTATGGTTCTGAGCGTCCGCTGAACAGTATTGGCAATAGATACCTTAATTCACGGTTTGAAAGATAAAGTAGAGCCTCAATCCATTTGAGAACCATACCAATTGCTATAAAGTCAAACGTCATACCGAAAACTTTACCTTCTGAAAAACTAACCGGCTGCATGGAGAGTATTCTATCGTATCCAGAGAAAGAAATTATTATTCTTGTCTGTGACCGGCACCTATACCTCATGTATGAGTTGGAAGGTCGAGAGTCAAACCGTTTCAGTACGTTACATTCCTCTTTGAGAGTCGGACGGTTAAGTCAATAGCTTCGCCTATCGTGTGATTCGGGGTGTCAAGCCAGGTATTCCTGGACTAAATCCGCTGAACAGTATTCCCAGCAGACAACATAATTCACGGTCTGAATATTGAAGTAGACCTTCACCCCATTTGAGATCGTTACGAATTGGTATAAAGTCAAACGTTTTATTGAAGGCCTTACCCTGCGAATGTATAATGCACTGTATCGAAAGTATAGCATCGTGTATAATTACTATATACAATAGAGTCGGGCACCTTAATTCCATGTATGAGTTAAAAGATCAAGGGTAAAATCGTTCGAGAACGTTACCGCCTCCTTAGAGGGTCGAAAGGATACATCAACAGATCTACCTATCCTGACATTTCCAGAGTCAAATCATGTATTTCGGGAGTATATCTGCTGTACAGTATTCGCCTCATACACACTATTTCACGGTAAATATATTTACTTACAGATCCATACCGTTGTTGATCGTTACTTGTTACTACAGAGTCAAACATTTTACACTAGGCCTTAACTTCAAGAAACTAAGCTGTCGTATCGACAGTATAACGTCGTGTTCAGAGTTACGACATAGTACACATTTTAGTGAGGTTCACCGAAATTTCACGTATGAATTGGAAGGTCGTGTGTCAATCCGTTCGATAACGTTACCACGGTCATTCCGGAAGAAAATCCGCAGTACATTGTTGGCTATAAGCTACTTTATTCACAGAATCCATATTAATGTACTAAGACAATCCGTTGTAGACCGCAACCTATTGGTATAGGATCAAACTTTCCAAGGAAAGCCTTCCATTCAGAGAACCTACCCCTCAGTATCGACAGCATAACTCCGTGTTCAGAGAAGGAAATAAGTATGCACTTTAGTGGCAAGCACCTGAATTTCATGTATGAATAAGAAGATTGAGAGTTACACCGTTCGAAAACGTCGCATAGAGAAGGCAATTGATTCCCTTACCCTGTAAATCCGAGAGCCAAACCAGTTATTATGATAGTGAATCCGATGAATTACATGGGCAATTGACTCCAAAATCCAGGGTATGAACATTTAAGAAGAAAGTCAAACTGTCGGAGATAAATACTAGTTGGTATAGTGTTACACTTCCTATCGAAGACGATACCCTCTGAGATCAAAACATACTGTATCGAGAATATTGCTTCCCGTTGAAAGAGACAAATTAGTATACATTTCAGCAGACAAACTTCTTATTTTGGTATAGGAACAGAAAGATCGGCGGCCAAACCTTTCTAGTACGATCACACATTCTTCGAGAGACGAACGGCTTTTTCAATAGCTTCACCTCTTATGTTATTCCGATAGTCAAACTAGATATTCTGAGAGTAAACTCGCTGAACGTTAATGGGAATACACAGCATAATTCACGCTTTCAATATTAAAGTAGATCGCCAAGCTATTTGAGAACGTTACCAATTTGTATCGAGACAAACCTTTTACCGAAAGCCTTACCTACCGTGAATCTAACCCGCTGTATCGAGAGCAAAACACCGTGTTCAGTAGAACAAATTATCATAAATTCTCGCGGCGGTCACCATGATTCCAGGAATGAATTCGAAGATCGACGGTCAAACCGTTCGATAACGTTACCACCCTCGATGGGAATCGAGCGGCTATGAACATAGCTTCAACTATCCTATGATTGCGAGAGTCAAATCAGGAATTCGGCGAGAAAATCTGCTGCTCAGTATGGGCACTAGGCATCCCATTTCACGATATGAATATTAAAGTACACACTCAAACCTATGTAACAGGTTACATATTGGTGTGGAATTAAACTCTTAACCGATGGCCTTACCTACCGAGAAGCTAACCTGCAGTATCGGGAGTGTAATTCCTGTTCAAAGAAAGAAATTAGTCTTCATGTCAGTAACGGGAACCTTAACATTATGTATGAATTAGAAGATTGAGGGCCAAGTCTTTGCAGAACGTTATCACGTTCTTTGAGTGTCGAACGGCTGAGTTAATATCGTCACCTATCCTGGGATCCAGAGAGTCAAGACTGTTATTCCGGCAGTCAATCCGGTGTACACTATAGGCGGTGGACTTCTCAACTCACGGTTTGAATATTAAGCTACAGACTCTACCCTTTGCAGAACGTTACCAATTGGTATAATGTCAAAAGCTTTTCCGAAGATCTTACCCGCCGAGTACCTGACCCTCGGTATCGAGAGTATAACTTCGTAATCAGAGATACAAATTCGTATACATTTCAGTGGCGGGCACCTTAACATCTTGTAGGAATTCGAAGATTTACTGTCTATCTGTTCGAAATCGTTTCCACCTTCTTTAAATGTCGAACAGCTGAGTCAATAGCTTCACATATTTTTGTGATTCCGAGGGTCAAACTGTGTATTCCAGGAGTAAATCCGCTGAACGGTATTAACAATAGACACCTTATTTCAAGATATGAGTATCAAACTAGAACGTAAGACCGTTTGAGAACATTGCCAATTGGCATACGGACTTGCTATTTACCTCACACCTTACCTTCAGAGAACATAATCCGCTGTATCGAGGGTATAACTTCGTGTTCAGCAATACAAATCAGCAGACATTATAGTGACCGGCCCCTTAACACTTCGGGATAGAGTTTGACTCTATAGCATTAGGTTCTACAACGGTATGACGGTCTGCAACATTATTTATCATTTATTGGCCGAGAACCACAGGATGCGTGAAGCATTTGACTTAGCCGTTCGACACTCAAAGAAGGTGGAATCGTTCCCGAGCGGATTGTCTCCTGATATTGTAATTCATACATGAAGCTATGGTAATATTAAAATGTATACATATGTGTTTCTCTCGACACGAAGTTTATACTATCTATACGGTGGATAGCTTCACGGAAGGGAAGGCTTTCGGTAACAGGTTTGACACTATGGGAGTAGGTAATGTTCTTCAACGGTTTGGCGATCAGCTTTAGAATTCGTACCTGGTGTTCAAATGTCCGCTGCCAGTTCTATACAGTGGATTGTCTCCGTGAATACCTTGTTTGATCTTTGGAATAGCAGGGTAGGTGCAGCTATTGATGTAGATGTAGGCTCTCGAAGGAGGTGGTAACGTTGTAGAACGATGTGACGGTCGCTTTTCTAATTCGTGCATGAAATTATGGTGTACGTCACTAAAATGCGTATTAATTTGTTTCCTTGGACACGAAAAATATTATCTCCATACAGCGGTCAGTTTCTTCGTAGGGTATGGTTTTCAGTAAAGCGTTTTGACTTTACAGCAAATGGTATCGTTCTCAAACGGTTTGACGCTCTTTTTTATTATTCAAACTGTGACTTAAGGTGTCCGTTACCTACACTGTACAGCGCAGTTACTCCGGGAATATCTGTATTGATTTTCGACATCACTGGATATATGATGCTATTGACTTTGCCGTTCGACCACGAAAGAATGTGTCAACGTTCCCAAACAGTTTGACCTCTGGATCCTCTATTTCATAAATGATATTCAGCTGCCCGTCCGTAAAATGTATACCAAATTGTTTCTCTAAGCACGAATTCATAATCTCGCTACAGCGGGTGCTGTTTTCAGGGAAGGGAAGATCTTCTGTATAAGTTTCGACTCTATATCTAGTGATATCATTTTCGAAAGGATTGACTCATGGCATCAAAATTTGTACTTTGAATTAAGATGACACTGATAATACTGCAGTATGGATTGACTTCCGGAATGCCGGGTTCGAATCACGGAAAAACAAGATATGTTGAAACTATTGACTTAGCTGTTAGTATCTCAGAAACGACGTTATCGTTCTAGAAAGGAATGAGTCTGGACTTTGCTATTCATACATACAATTATGTTGTCCGTCTGCTAAAACATCTACTAATTTGTTTTTCATGAACACTAATGTAGACAGTCGCTAGTTTGTGGTTGGTTCTAGGAAGGTAATGTTGTTCGATGAAACGATTGATTTTATACCAGTTGGTAACGCTCTCGAACAGTTTGACGATCAACTATAATATTCATAAAATGAATTATGGTGTCTATTGCAAATACTGTACTGCGCATTTACACCCGGAATACCTACTTTCACTCTGTGATTCCCAGGTTGCGTCTAGCTGTTGACTTAGCTATTCGTCTCCCACAGAAGGTGGCAACGTTCTCGAACTGCTTGATCCTCGGTCTTCTAATTCATACATCAATATAAGGTGTGTCTCTGCAATAATGCCTACTAATTTATTTCCGTGAGCTCTAAGCATGACATTCGCTACAGCGGGTTAGGCTTCTCAGAAGGTAACGTCTTCTGCAAAAAGTCTGACTCTACACGAACTGGTAACGTTCTACTCAAGTTCACACTCTAGTTTAATGCTCAAACCGCGAATTAAAGTAACAAATGCCAATACTTTTCAGCGGCTTTGCTCCCGGAATATCTGGCATGATTCTCGGAATCACAGGATTGGTGAAGCTATTGATTTAGCCGCTCGTCTCTCACAGAAGGTGGTAGCGCTCCTGAACGGTTTGACCCGTCGGTCTTCTAATTCATATAGGAAAGTAATGTATGCCTCTACTGTAATGTCTACCAATATGTTACCGTGAGCACTAAGCATGACACTCGCTAAAAGCGCGTTATGTTCTAGGAGGGGTATTGTATTGGGTAAAAAGAATGAAACTATAGCAATTGGTAATGTTCACCGACGGATTGACCTTCTACTTTAATATTCATACCCTGAATGATGATGTCTATTGCCAATAGTGAACAGCGGATTCATTCGCAGAATAAGTGATTTGGCCATCTGAATCACAGGATAGGTGCATGTATTGACTTAGTCTTTCATTCTTAAAGAAGGCGATAAACGTTCTCGCGCGGTTTGACCGTAGATTTTCTAATTCAGACACGATATTAATGTGGCAGGCACTAAAAGTGCATACTAATTTTTCTCCTCTGAACACGTGGATATAATAGCGATACAGAGGGTTAGCTTCTCGGAAGGTAAGGCCTTCGCTATATAGTTTGGCTCTATATCAATGCGTAACGTCCTGCAAAGGTATACCGTGGACTTTAATATTTATACCGTGAAATATGGTGTCCTATGCGAATAAAGTACAGCGGATTTATTCCCGGAATTCGTTCTTTGACTTTCGGAATTACAGGATAGGTGAAGCTATTGATATAGACGTTCGACTCTCACAGAAGGTGGCAACGTTCTCGAACGGTTTGACACACACGATCATCTAATTTATACATGAAGTTAAGGGTGCCCGTCATTTAAATGTGTAATAATTTCAACCGTTCAGCCACGAAATTATTCGATACAACGGGTTAAATATTCGGAGGGCAAGGTGTTCAGTAAAGCGTTTGACTTTATACCAATTGGTAACGCCCACAAACAGTTTGGGGCTCTACTTTAACACATTGACGCCGGGCTGACTCTCCGGCGGCCCATGCTTGTCTGTTCCCTGCTGCGGCATGAAACACCGGTAGCTCATGATAGATTGTTCTGTTGGGCGACATGCATCACCGATGAGCCACGTTTGTTAATCAAAAAATATGAACTACAAAATGTTATTTTATAGATTTAACATTATACATTAACATTTCTTCCTAATAATCAAACATTTAACAAAAAATACGTAACTGTAACTTGATTAATACATTAACTATAACAAAATATAACGACATATGTTTCCGATGCAATTTTTTAAAACATTTTAAACGAAGTGCCGGCTCATCCGGACAACATCTACAGAAGGTCATTACACTTTTTGCTTTACTTCTGACGTACTGTGTACCTTTTAAGTTTGCTAAGCGCTTGTAGCACTCCTAACATCATTTCCTCATCTTCCTCGCGGGCCCTTGGTGTTACTTAAAAAATATTTCTTCTTATACTTCCTATTAGCTCTTCTGTTGGGGGATTCTCAACACTCTTCAATAGGTAATCAAAATTTTCACTCCAAATTTCAAAATTTTGTAACGCTTGGTTCTCCACTTTTTGAGGATGTACAAGGCATTCGCTAAAGAGGTCCCGTGTACTAGCTCCATAACAACTTTTCTATACCATTATACCGTTCTCCGTAAACATTTATAATATGATCACATTTGATCAGATATATCAACTCCCTTCTTCGCACAATTGTAAGAGAAAGCGGTGTCTGGTTTTAATTTATCATCTTTCCGGCCAATAATGACGCAATTGTGAGATATCGAAGTGGTAAACATACAGAGGGGTCTTTTGTCGGTTCACTTAAAAATTGCACGCCGCTCAGATTTTCGGGAGATATAAAGTCGCCCCGTTTCTGTTTCTGCTTTGCCTGTGTTGGTAGAAATTTTCTATTCAGTTTGAATGTACCGCACATTTATTATACCTTTGGTGAGAAGAACTTCGGATAAAAGAATACTTGTATAAAACTGTTGGTAAATAAGATTCGACCCGTGTATAATAGATCTCGTATGAATGTCATGACTACTTCATGAGAATGTGCGGTTAGAATTCTTGTTCCATTTTTTCCGGAATAAATATGCACATTATATGTATATCCGTCCAGAAGGCAGAGTTTGTACAGTTTTATTCCGTGTATGTGCCGATTACCGGGTATATATTGACGAAGCTAACGCGTCCTTTCCACGGAACCATGCTTTCGTCAATTACTATATTTTTACCTGGTTTTACTACATCTTGGAGTGCACGAAGAATTTTGTCAACTACATTTCGGATTTTGTGCAACCGATCCTCGGTTCTAGGCATAGAATTACCAGAAAAGTGCACGTTCTGTAATATAGCTAATAATGGATCGCGTTTCATTGCTTTCATTACTCACGCATTCGCATACATCGCCTTTTTAGACCAATGTATTCGAATTTCGGATACCTGCACTACATAACAAGCAAGATACTAACAAAGGTGTTTAATTCGCATTTTGTAATGGGGTTTCATGCTTGTTGATGTTGTCTCCTGCCATATGCTGAATTCACTATACACTGAACAGCGTACCTATTCGTCTCTTCTACAATGATCTCCAATATCACGTCCGAGAAAAATAATTAATATAATGCAACAGGATCGACGCAGTCCGTCTACTTAATCAGTAGCTCTTCTTCTTCTGAACACTTTTCCTCTGATGCAAATTTTTCTGCTATTTTGCTCCGAAACTTCTTCCTCCGTGGTACTCCAATTAGTTGCCGTGTCCGATGATGATGATGAAATTATTCTATTTGTTCGTCCCTTTCGCATGATTCCAAATACAGATTCATCAGACGAAATACTGAATTCTGTATCCATTGTTTCTAATATTTAGGTGGGCAAAAATATAAATGAAAAATGTTACCGCCTTTTTAGGAGGAAGGAAACTTTATGCTACCTTTATACTTACCGGGAGAAATGTGTTCTATTGAAACTTTCAGAACAGTATTGACCTCACGCCACATAAACAGGTCGCACAACACACAATACTCACAACGCGCACTAACAATAGTCTTCTTCACTTGCCGTCAACTCTAAACTCACCGTAAACCTCATGCCGCTGTCTAAACTCTCAATGATCATCCGCACTTACTAGGTCACACATTATATAGGAAATGACAGCTGGGTAGTATTCGTTCCCTGAGAAATCACTGATTTCCCTCATTACGTGTGGGCGGTCCTAAACGTTTAATTTGGCCGCCGAAGGCCCAGAGGCTGGTCACAGTTCGCATACCTCAAGCTCACTCCTAGGCCCGCGATCGGTGAAGGGAAAAGGAATTTTTCTGGAATATCGCCCAACGGTGCACAGCCACATAGCCCGGCAACATACCTTTCTTTGGCGATCCTGGAGACGAAACTCTAGTGCTGTGCCCCAGAAACCCTCTGCATGTAATAAGTTTCCAGGGCGCCTGGAAATCGTTAGTCGGGGATTCGAAGAAACTGCCGCTCGCACTCAACATAATTTACGCATAAAACTTACACTACGACCTAGAACAATTTTCGTCGTGTGCGACAATCGGTCGCAGTATTTCTAGGGAGTTATTGCGTTTGAAAGTGTCCTATTACTTCTGTTCTAAACGTCTCGTGGTCCGAAACAAGAGAAGCTAAACCCCTACTTGACGGAAATTGGGCTCTGTCACGGAGAACTTGGCTGACAATGGGCCAGGGTGAGGACCACGTGCTCTACAATCGAGGACGTTCCCCAGCGCGGGGTCATAAATATCGAGTGGCCACACAATCGGAAAGTGCTCCGGACACCGCGCTTGCGTTACATGTAATACATATATATTACATGCCTGAAGTATAGGCACTTCACCTTGTAGGAGAGGGTTCTCTCCACCACCCCCTCGCGTGAGAGGACTTTTCCTCCCTCAAGATGGACAATACGAAGATCAAGGGAACGCCCTTGGTCTCTAAACCTCAATAAGGGACGATTTCCACTGTTTGGCCATCTCCACCCGTTTTCAGAACGCATCATGGAAAATCGTGGAGAAAGTACAAAACTTCCTTTAAAACGGTAGAAAAGATGTCTCCTAAACGTCGAAGTGTCAAAGTGGAAGTTAGTGTCCTCCTATCGTGCTAGTGGGCATTAGGGCGCAAGCATTGAACAGTAAAATTTGGTGCCGCGCCGCCCCATGGAGAGGAACACTAGTTGATGCGTCGCCGCAAGGAACAGACATCTAATATCCGCGTATGTGTCAACGTGTTAAGATTGAATCCGTGAATTAAGACGTCTATTACCAAAACTGTTCAGCGCTTTTACGCCCGGAATATCTTGTTTGACTCTCGGAATCACAGGATAGGTGAAGCAATTGTCGTATCCGTTCGACTCTCAGCGAACCTGATAAAGTTTTGGAACGGTTTGACCCGCTATCTTCTAAATGATTTACGAAATTACGGTGCGCGTCACTAAAATATCTGCTAATTTGTTCCTCTGAACACAGAGTTATATACCCGGTGCAGCGGGTTATCTGCACAGAAGGAAAAGTATTCGGAAAAAGAAGGACGTTATACCAATTGGTAACGAATGTCCGAGGGATAGACTCTCTACTTTACCATACATACCTCGGAATGATGTGTCCATTGCCAATAGGTTTTAGCGGTCATACTCGCGGAATGTCTGTCTTGACTCTCGAATTCACAGGATAAATGATGCTATTGACTTAGCTGTGCGATTCTCCAAGAAGGTGGTTAATTTCTGGGACGGTTTGACACGCTATCATTCAATTTATACTTGAAACGAAGGTACTCGTCACTAATATGCATACTAATTTGCTGTTCCGAATACAAAATTATGCTCTCGATCCAGCGGGTTAGCTTCTCGGATACTTAAGAATTCGGTAAGAAGAATGACTTTATACTAATTGGTAACTATCTCCGACAGTGTGACGGCCATCTTTACACTTGAACCCTGAACTAATGTGTCTATTGCCATATTGTACAGCACACTTACTCCCGTACTATGATTCTGAAGGTCATGCCTCGTACTGCGGAAGTAAATCCGCTTTACAGTACTGGATTTTTCCAACATACTTCCATGTATAAATAAAGTGCAGAGCCAAACCGATGTAGAACATAACGAACTGCATAGACATAAACTGCTTACCGAATACCTTACCTTCGGAAAACCTACGATTCTGTTTCGTGAGTATAACTTCGTGTGCAGAAAAACAAATTAATACACAATTTAGTGACGGGGCCCTTATTTTCATGTTATAAATAGAAGATCGAATTTCATACAGTTGGATTACGATACCACCTTTTTTGACAGTCGCGCAGCTACGTCAATAGCTTCACATATCCTGTGTTTCCGCGAGCCATACCATGTATTCCTGGAGTAAATCCGCTGAACTGTACTGGCGACAGCCAGCATAATTCAAGGTGCAAAAATTAAAGTATTGCGGCCGAGCCGTTTTAGCGCATTGCCAAACGCGATGAAGTCAAACATTTTACAGATGGACTTACTATCTGAGAAGCAAGCCCGCCGTTTCGTGAGTTGAACTTCATGTTCAGGGATAGAAATTAGTCTTCAATTCAGTGAAGGGCGCCAGAATTTCGTGTACGAATTAGAAGATCGAGGATCAAACCGTTCGGGAGCGTTACCACCTTCTGTGAGTGACGACCGTAAAAGTCAATGGCTACACCTGTCCTATGATTCCCAGAGCAAAACCAGTCATTCCGTGAGGATGGCCGCTGCACAGTATTGACAAAAGTCACCACAATTCAAGGTATGAATATTAAATTGCAGTGTAAAGCCGTTATAGAACGTTACATATTGGTAAACGGTCAAACCTTTTACTGAAGGTCACCTTCAGCGAACATATCCCGCAATATCGAGAGTATAATTTCGTTTTCTGAGAAGCGCATACGAATAAATTTTTTGACGGCCACCTTAATTTCATGTATGGATTAAAAGGATCGTGCATCAAACCGTCAGACAACGATCCCACCTTCTTTAAGAGTCGAACGGCTGAGTCAATAGCTTCACCTATCCTGTAATTCCGAGAGACAAACCAGGTATTCCGGGAATCATTCGGATATACTCAATTTTCAATGGACACCATAATTCACGGTTCGATTATTCCCGTACAGAGTCTAACGCTTGTAGAACATTACCCATTGGTATAATGTGAAAATTTTTACCAAGGGCATTACCCTCCGGGAACCAATCCCGCTGAAGCGAATGTCATGCTCAATGCTCACGGAAACTAATTAGTAGGCATTTTAGCAGACATACACTTCATTTTCATGTGTGAATAGAGTAGTCCAGAGTAAAACCGTTCGAGAACGATCCCACCTTCTTTAAGAGTCGAACGGCTGAGTCAATAGCTTCACCTATCCTGTAATTCCGAGAGACAAACCAGGTATTCCGCGAGTCAATCCGAAGTGCACTATACGTCATGATCACCATAATTCATGGTTTGAATATTAAAGTTGCACGTGAAACCGTTTGAGCGCGTTACCAATTGGTAAATAGTCAATCGTTTCACCGAAGCGCTCACCCTCCGAAAAGCTAACCAGCTGTATCGAGAGTGTAAACTCGTATTCAGCGAAAGAAATAAGTATTCATTCCAGTGACTGGCGCTTTAACCTTATGTATGAATAGAAGATCGAGTTTCAAACAGTTTGCGAACGTTACCACCTTCTGTTAGACACCAACATCTACGCCAATGGCTTCACCTGTCCTGCGGTTGGTAGAGTCAAACCAGGAATTCCTGAACTAAGGCCGCTGATCAGTATTGGCAATAGACACCTTAATTCACGGTTTGAATATTAATGTAGAGCGTCCAACCGTTTTATATCGTTACAAATTACAGTAAAATCAAACTTTTTACCGTAGCCCATACCTTCCGAGAAGCCCAAACCGCTGCAGCAAGTGTCTTGCTCAGTGTTCAAGGTAGCAAATTAGTAACATTTACTCCGGGAATACATGGTGTAACACATAGAATATTTGTATACGTCAAGCAATGGACGTAGCCGTTCGTCTCTAGAAGAAAGTGGTAACGTTCTCGAGCGGTTTGACCCTCGATCTAATAAGTAATACATGAAATTATGGTGCCTGTCACTAAAATTCATACTAACATGCTTCTCTGAACACGAAGCCACACCTTCTGTAGTGCTGGTTAGCTTCTAGGAAGGTAAGGCCTTCGGTAAAATGTTTGGCTCTATACGAATAGGCAAAGCTCTACAACGGTTTGATGATCTGCAATATTATTCATACCGTGAAATAAGCAGCCTATTGCCAATACTGTTCAGCGGATAAGACCAGGAATACCTAGTTTGGCTCTCCGAATCCCTGGATAGGTGAAGGTATTGACATAGTCGTTCGATTCTGACAGAAGGGGGCAACGTTCGCGTGCGGTTTGACACTAGATCTTCAAGTTCATACTTGTAATTAAGGATCATGTCACCAAAATGTATACAAATCTGCTTCACTGGACACGAAGTAATACCCTCGATATATGGGGCCAGCTTCTCGGAAGGAAAGACCTTCTGTAGAAAGATTGACTTTATAGGAATAGGTAACATTCTACAACAGTATGACGGTCTCTATTAATATTCATACCGTGAAGTAAGGCGTTTATTGCAAATACTGCACTGGGCATTTACTCCCGGAGTACCTGGTTTGACTCTCGGAATCACACGATGGGTGAAGCTATTGACTTAGCCGTTCGAGTCGCAACAGTGGTGGTAACGACTCGTTTGTACCGCTCTCAAATGGTTTCATGCTCTACTGTAATATTCAATCCGTAAATTAAGGCGTCTATTGCCATATCTGTTCAGCGGACTTACACCCAAAATACCAGCTTTGACTGTCGGAATCACAGGATAGTTGAAGCTCTTGACTTAGCCCTTCGAATCTGAAAGGTGGCGGTAATGTTCTCGAACTGCTTTTCCCTCGATCTTCTAATTCGTAAAGGAATTTATGGTGCCCGTCACTAAAATGGATACAAGTTCGTTCCAGAGAGCAACATGATGTACAAGGAGTTTGATCTTCGGAGGGATAGACCTTCAATACCCTGTTTGACTTTATAACAATTAGTATCGCACTCAGACAGTTAGACGCTGTACTTTAATATTCAAACCTTAAATTGAGGTGTATATTGCTAATACTGTTCAGCGGATTTACTCCCGGAATACCTGGTTTCACTCACGGAATTTCAGGATAGGTGAATCTATTCACATAGCCGTTCTTCTGTGAAGAAGATGGCCTCATCATTCAGTGGCTTGTCCCTCTATCTTCATGTTGATAATGAAATTAAGGTGCCCGCCAGAAAAGTGTTTACTAATTTCTTCCTCTGAACACGAAGTTATACTCTCGATGCGACGGGTTTGCATCTCCGAAGGTTGGGCCATCGGAGAAGTGTTTGACTCTATACCAATAAGTAACGTTATACAACGGTTTGACTGTCCGCTTTAAGATTCTAACCATGAACTAACGAGTCGATTGCCAGTACTGCTCTGTGGACTTACTCCCGGAATACCTGGTTTGACTCAAGGAATCACAGGATAGGTGAAGCTATTGACTTCGTCATTCGATTCTCAGAGAAGGTGGGATCGTTGTCGAACTGTTTGACCGTCGATGTTCTAATTCATTCATGAATCTATGGCGCGCGTCACTCAAATGAATACTAATTTGGCCCTCTGATCACGAAGTAATTACCTCGATACAGCGAGATAGGTTTTCGGGGTGTAGGGACTTAGGTAAAACGTTTGACTTTATGACAGTAAGTAACGTTCTCAAACGGTTTAACGCTCCACTGTAATCTTCATACCGTGAATGAACGTGTTCCTCGGTAATACTGCAATCTAGATTAACTTCCGGCATATTTGGCCTGACCCTCTGTACCGCGTGACAGTTGTAACTACACACCAAGCCGCTCGATTATCAAACATGGTGGTAACGTTCTTGGTCAGATTGACCTTCGATCTTCCTATTCATACATGAAATAAAGGGACCCGTCATTCAGATGTAAACTAATTTTCACCGCGATACCTGAAGTTATACGCTCGATACGGCGGGTAGGCTTCGCGGAAGATACCACTTTCAGTAAAGCGTTTGACTATTTAGCAATTAGTAATGTTCTCACAGGGTGTGACACTATGTTTTAATATTCACACAGCGAATTATGGTGCCTACCGCCAAAACACTTCAGCGGTTATACTCCAGCAATACCTGGTTTGATTCTACGAATTACAAGATACATGAAGCTATAGAGTTAACCGTTCGGGTCACACATAAGGTGACAACGTCCTTGATCGTTTTGACCCTCGATATTTCTACTGTTACATTAAATTATAGTGCCCATCTTCTGAAATGTCTATTATTTTGTTTCCGTCAGCACTAAGCAAGACACTCGTTGCAGCGTGTTCGGTTCCAGGAAGGTAAGCGATTCGATAAAAGAATTACTTTATACCAATTCCTAATGTTCTCCGGCGGTTCGACTATCAACTTTAATATTCATGCCGTGAATTAAGGTGTCCATTGCCATACTGTTCAGTGGATTTAATCCCTCTATACCTGCTTTGACTCTGGGTAACACAGGATATATGACGCTATTAACATAGCTGAGCTACTTTCAAAGATGCTTGTAACGATCTGGGACAGTTTGCATCTCGATCTTATAATTCGTACATGAAATTAAGGTGCCCGTTACTAAAAGGTACACAAATTTGTTCCTCTAGACACGAAGTGATTCAGCGTGTTCGGAAGGAAGGTGGGGTCTTCGGTAAAATCTTTTACACCATACCAATATGTAGGCATTCTACAGCAGATGGAATCTGTACGTCAATATGTTTATCCTGAAGTAGGGTGTCTATTGCCAATAGTGTGCAGCGGCTTTACTGACGAAATATCTTGTTTGGAACTCGGTATCACAGGAGAGGAGTAGTTATTGATACAGCCGTTCGTATCTGTGAGTAGGTGGCAACATTCTCGAGAGGTTTGACACACGATTTTGAAATTCATACATTTTATTGACGGGCATGTCAATAAAATGTACAGTAATTTCCATTTCTTATCCCGCAGTCATACTCTCGGTACTGCGGGATACGATCTAGTAAGGTAAGGTCTTAAGTAAAATGTTTGACATTATATCAAACGGCAACGCTTTAAAACGTTTTGACTCTGTACTTTAATATCTGTAGCCTGGAAAAGGACATATAATGCCAATAATGTACGGCGGATTTACTTCCGTTATCCGTTTGGTCTCGTAATCACAGGAGAGGTGAAGCTATTGGCTTATCCGTTCGAGTCTCAGTCAAGGTGGTAACGATCTCGAACGATGTGGCTCTCGATTTTGATATATATTTATGAAAATGACGTCTCCCCCTGCTAGTATGTCGACTAATGTGTTTCCGTGAACAGTAAGCAGGTCATTGGCTACAGTGGTTAAGGCTCTCGGAAGGTATGGTTTTCGGTGTAGCGAATGTCTTCATACGAATTGGTAATGTCCTCCGACGCATTTACTCTCCACTTTAATATTCATACTGTGAATTAAGGTGTCTAGTGCCAATACTGCTCAGCCAATTGACTCCCGGAATAGCTCAACTGACTCGCGGAATTGTAGGGCAGGTGAAGCTATTTACTCAAACGTTCGGTTCTAACCGAGGGTGGAATCGATACCGAAAGGTTTGATCCTCGAGCTCCTGATGCGTACATGAAATTACGGTCACCGTCACTAAAATGTGTACTAACTTGTTTTACTGGACACGAAATTATGCTCTCGATACAGCGGGTTTGATTCTGGGGGGGGGGGATGGTCTTCCGTGAAAGGCTTGAATTTATACCATTAGGTACCGTTCTCAAACGTCTTCACGCTCTACCATAATATTCAAACCGTGGGTTAAGGTGTCCATTGTCAATAGTATACAGCGGATTAACTTCAGGAATACCTGGCATCACCCCGGAATTGCAAGATAGGTGAAGCTATTAACTAAGGCTTTCAGTTCTCACCTGAGGTGGTAACACTCTCGAATGGTTTTACCCTCGATCTGTACAGTCGCCCAGGATATTAAGATGCCCGCCTCTATAGTATATAATAATCTGTTCCTCTGTACACGATGCTATGCTCTCACATACAGCGGATAAGACATTCGCAGTATAAGGACTTCAGTAGAACGTTTGACGTTACTCCAAGTGGTAACGCTCTCAATTGTAGGGATTCTCAACTTTCATATTAAAACCTTGAATTAAGGTGTCTAATAGCAACACTGTTTTGCGGACTTACGCCCGGAACACCTGGTTTGTCTCTACGAATCACAGGATAGGGGAAGCTTTTGGCGTAGCGGTTCGACTCTCACAGAAGGTGGCATCGTTCTAGAGCGGTTTGACTCTCAATCCTCTAATTCATATTTGAAAATATGGTGTGCTTCAGTGATAATGCCTACTCATTTGTTTCCGTGAGCGCTAAGCATGACAGTGGCTACAGCGCGTTAGGTACAAGGGAGGGCATGTTTCCGGTAATAAGAATGAAAGAATATTAAATATAGTGCGTCAGACCGTGTGAGGATGTTACCATTTGCTATAAGGTCAAAAGTTTCATCGAAAACCGTACCCTCCGAAAAACTAACCGGTTGTATCGAGAGCATAACTTCGTGTTCAGAGAAAGAAATTAGAATTCATTTCAATGTCGAGCACATTAGATTCATGTACAACATAGAAGATTGAGGGTCAAACGTATCGAAATCGTTGCCACCTTCGTTGAGAATCGAAGGGCCAAATCAATAGCCTCACCTATCCTGGGATTCCCTGAGTAAAACCAGGCATTCCAGGAGTAAATCCGCTATAAAGTATTGGCAATAGACACATTAATTCGCGGTTTGAATATTACAGTAGAGCGCTAAACCGTTTGAGAGTGCTACCAATTGGTATATAGTCAAACGCATTACGGAAGACCTAACCCTCCGAAAAACTAACCTACTGCATCGAGAGCTCAACTTCGTGCTCGGAGCATGAAATTAGTATTCTCTTTCGCGGCGGGCACGTTAACATCATGTATGAATTAGAAGATCGATTGTCAAACCGTTTCAGAACGTTACCTCCCTGCTTCAGGGTCGAACGGATAAATCAATAGCTCCATCTATCCTGTGATTGCGAAAGTCGAGCGAGATATTCCAGGTGTAAATCCGCTGAACATTATTAGTAATAGAGACCTTAATTCACAGTTTGCATCATAAAGTAAGGCGTCACTTCGATTGAGACCGTAACGAATTGCTGTAAAATCAAATGTTTTACCGAAGTCCTTACCCTCTGAAAAACTATCACGCTGTATCTAGAATATTGTATCGTGTTCAGAGAGGCGAATTAGTATGACTTTTAGTGACAAGGGCCTTGGTTACATGCTTCAATTAGAAGATTGATGGTCAATCGCTTCAGGAATGTTAGCACCTTCATTCAAAGACGAACAGGTAAGTCAATAGCTACACATATCCTGTGATTCCGAGAGACGAACCAGGTATTACCGGAGTAAAACCGCTGCACAGCATTGGCAATAGACACTTTGCGGTTTGCATATTAAAATAGCGCGTCAAACCGTTTGAGGGCGTTACGAATTGGTATAAAGTCAAACGTTTTAACGATGACGCAAACTTCCCCGAACCACCCCCGCAGTATCGAGAGTATAATTTTCTTTCAGATATACAAACTAATACACATTTCAGTGGCGAACACCTTAAGTTCATGTATGAACTAGATAATTAAGTGTCTAACCTTTCGATGTCGTTTCCACCTCCTATAAGAGTCGAACGGCTAAGCTAACGACTTCAACTATCAAGTGATTCTGAGAGTCATACCAGGTATTCCGGGAGTCCATCCTTTATACACTACTGGCAATGGACTCTTTAGTTCTCGGTTAGGACATTAAAGTACAAAGCCAAATATTTGTAGAACGTTACATATTGGGATAATGTCGAAAGAATAGCAGAAAACCATACCCTCCGAGAACTTAACCCGATGTGTGTAGACTATTACTTCCTCCTACGGGATACAAATTGGTATACATTGCTGGAAAGGGCACCTTAATACCATGTATGAATGAGAATATCGATGGTGAAAACGTTCGATAACTTTACAACCTTCTTCGTGAAATCACGAATATAACACAATAGCTTCACTCATCCGGTGATTCCGAGAGTCAATCCGGGAATACCGAGAGAAAATCCGCTAAAGAGTTTTGGCAATAGACACCTCAATTAACGGTGTAAATATTAATGTAGGTCGCAAATCCGTTTGAGATCGTTACCAATTTGCATAACGGCGTACAATTTACCTGATACCTTACCTTCAGAGAAAATAATCCGTTGTATCGGGGGTGTAACTTCGTGTGTAGCGAAAAAAATTATTAGACATTTTAGTGACGAACACCTTAATGTCGTGTAGGAATTACAAGATCGATGGTCAAACGGTTCGAGAACGTTACCACCATAATTGTCGGTCGGTAATGTCAGTAGCTAAGTCAGTAGCTTCATCTGCCCTGTGATTCCGAGAGTAATGCCAGGTATTCCAGGAGTTAATGCGCTGAACGGTATAGGTTTTACGGTTGGTCCCGAACGGTTTAACGCTTTTCTTTTCTATTCAAACCGTGAATTGGAGTGTCAATTGGCAGTATTGTTCAGCGGATTTGCTCCAGGAATACCTGGATTGACTATCCGAATCCCTGGGCTGGTGAAGCTATTGAGTTAGCCGTTCGAATCTCAAACAAGGCGGTAACTTTCTCGAATGGTTTGAAGCTCTATCATCTTATTCATATTGAAATTAAGGTCCCCGTCACTAAAATGAATATTAATTTCTTTTTGTGAACCGAAGTTACACTCTCGATAGAGCCTGTTATTTTTTTGGATGGTATGGTCTTCGGTAAAGCGTCTGACTTTATAGCAATTTGTAACGTTCTCAAAGGGTTTCACACTCTATTTTAATATGAAAACCGTAAAGCAAGGTGTCTATTACCAAAACTCTCCACCGCGCTTACTCTCGGAATACCTCGTTTGACTCGCGGAACCACAGGATATGCGAAGCTATTGACGCAGCCAATCATATCTCACTCATGCTGGCAATGTTCTTGGGCGGTTTGTCCCTCAATCTTCTAATTCATACATGAAATTAAGGTGCCCTTCACTGGCATGTTTACTAATTTGAATCGCTATTCTCGTTGCTATACTCTCCATACGGCGGGTTAGAATGACGGACGGTAAGGTATTCGGTAAGATGAATGACTTTATGCGAATTGGTAATGCTCTCCAACTCTTTGGCTCATTACACTATCATTCTTGCCCTAAATCAAGGTATCAGTTGCCAGTAGTACAGAGCCGATTTACCCCAGCAATACCTGGTATGTCTCTCGGAAGCACAGGACATGTGAAGCTATTGACTTAACTGTTCGGTTATCATAGAAGGTGGTAACGTTTTCGAACGGTGTAACATTCGATCATCCTATTCGTTGCATCAAGCTGAGGTCTCTGTCACTAAAATGTATACTAATGTCCTTCTCTGATCACAACGTATTACCATCTATACAGTGGTATAGGCTTTCTCAGGGTATGGACTTCAGTAAATCGTTTGACTTTATACTAATTGGTACCGTTCTTAGATGATTTGACGCTCTACTTTGGTATTCATACCGGGAATTAATGTGACAATTACCAATTCCGATCTGCGTATTTACTCCAGGAATATCTGGTCTGAGCTCAGAATCACAGGGTAGGTAAATCTATTGACTGTGCAGTTCGGAACTCAAAGAGGGCGGTGATGTTCTCGAAATGTTTGCCCTCGATCTTCTAATATATACATGAAATTAAGATGGCCGTCACTAAAGTGTATACTAATGTGCTTCTCTGGTCACGAAGATGTACTTTCGATACGGCGGGTTGGGTTCTCTGAAGGTAACGCTTTCTGTAAAATGTTGGAATCTACATCAATGGGTAATTGTCCACAACGTCTTGACGGCCGGCTTTAATATTCATACCGTGAATTAAGGTGTCTATTGACAATACGCTTCAGAGGATTTACTCCCAGGTTACCCGGCTTGACTTTCGGAATCACAAGATAGGTGAAACTGTAAACATTGCCGATCAACTTCAAATTAATCATCAAATTAAGATGTCTGTCTGAGAAATTTTCTGCTAGTTTGTTCCTATGAACTCAAAGCAAGACAAACGGTATCATTGAATCTTAACTCACGGTATGAATATTACAGAACAGTGTCTAACCGCTCGGGAACATTGGCACCTTCAGCAACGGACGAACAGCGATGTTAATAGCTTAACACGATCCTGCGATTCCGAGAGTCGAACCAGGCATTCCGAAATTAAATCCGCGCAACAGTATTGGCAATTGAAACCTTATTCCACGATATGAATATTAAAGCATACCGTCAAACCATTGTTGAAAGTTGCATACTGGTATATAGTTAAACATTTTACCGATAGCCTAACCTTGGGCGAAACTAACCCTCCGCATCGATAGTATATCTTCGTGTTCGCAGAAGCAGATTGTTAAACCTTTTAGTGACCGGATCCATAATTTTAATATGAATATGAATATGAATGACGAGGGTGAAACCGTTCGAGAAAGTTGCCATCTTCTTTGATAATCGAACGGGTAAGTCAATAGCTTCATATATCCTGTAATTCCGAAAGTCAAACGTGATACTACGGAAGTAAATCTGCTGTACAGTATTCGCAGCGGGTACCTTAATTAGTGGAGCGAAAATTAAAACAGAGCGTCACACAGTGTGAGAATGTTACTGATTGATATAAAGTTAAACGTTTCACAGAATGCCTTACCGTGGGAGATGCTAACCCTCCGTATCAAGGGTATAGCTACGTGCTTAGGGAAACACGTTAATATACAACTTAGTAACGGCACCTGAAATTCAAGCCTCAATTAGAAAATCGAGGGTCAAACCGCCCGAGAATATTTCCACCTTCTGTGAGAGATGAACGGCTAAGTCAGTAGCTTCACATACCTTGTGATTCCTAAACTTAAACAAGATGTCCCGGGAGTACATGCGCTTTACAGTATTGTCAATGGTGTGAATGTTAAAGCAGGCCATCAAGCCGTTGTTGATCATTACCTTTCCGTGTAGGGTTAAATTTCTCACAGAACGCCTTACCCTCCGAAAGGCTGACCACCTGTACCGAGAGTATAGCACCGTGTTCAGGGGTACGAAATAGTATACATTTTAGTGACAAGCACCACAACTTCAAGTATGTATTAGGAGATCGATGGTCCGACCGTTCGAGAACGTTGCCACACACTTTGAGAGTCGGAAGTCTATGTTTATTGCTTCACCTATCCTATGATTCTAAAGATCAGATCAGGTAATCCGGGAGTAAGTATGCTCAAGTTTATTGGCAACTGACACCTTAATTCGCTGTATGAAAACTAATGTAGATAGTCAAACCGACGGAGAATGTTACCAATGCACATAACGTCATTCCTTTTACCGAATACTATAGCTTCCGAAAACGTAACCCGCTGTATCATGTGTCCTACACAACGTGCACAGCAACAAATTAGTAGAACTGTTAGCGAACGAACACCAATTATTTGTGTATAAATTTCAACATCGATGGTCAGACTGTTAAAGGACGCTGCAACCTACTGTAAGAGACAAAAGGCAAAGTCAATAATTTCACATATCCTATGATTCCGACAGTTAAACCAGATATTCGGTTAGTAATATGCGCTGTACATTATAGGCAATACACACATGAATTCACAGTTTGAATTTTAAAGCAGGCCGTCAAGGCGTTTCAGAACACTATCTATTCGTGTAGGGTCAAACTGTTTACAGATTGCCGGACCCTCCGAAAAACTGACCCGCTATAATTGGACTACAACAACGAGATCAGAGGTACGGACTACTTTACATTTTAGTGACGAGCACCATAATTTGATGTATGAATTAAAAGTTCGAGTGTCATACCGTTCGAGACCGTTACCACCTTCTATGATATTCCAAGATCTATGTCATTATCTTCACATGTTCTGTGTATCCGACAGTCATACCAGCCATACACGGAGTAAATCCGCTGCGCTGAAATGGCTATAGACTCCTTAATTCATGGTTTCAATATTAGAACGGAACGTCTAACCCGTTGTAGAACGGTACCGATTGGTATAGAGTCAAACATTTTACCGACAGCCCTACCTTCGGAGAAGCTTACCCGCCATATCTAGAGTATATCACCGTGATCAGTGAATGAAGTTAGTAATTATTTCAGTGTCCGGCACCTTAACTTCACGTATGAATTAGAATATCGATGGGCAAACCGCTCGATAACGTTACCACCCTCTTTGAGAATCGAACGGATAACTCGATAAGTCCACCTTCCCTATGATGCCGAAAGTCAAACCAGGTAGTCCGAGAGTAAATCCGCTGAAGTGTATTGGCAATAGGTACCATAATTCGCGGTGTGAATATTAAAGAAGGCCGTCGAGCCGTTGAAGGACATTCTATATTAATGTGCTGTTAAATCTCCTACAGAATGCCTTACCCTCCGAAGAACTGACCCGTTGAATCGAGAGTATAGCACCATGATCAGAGGTACGAACTAGTTTAAATTTGAGTGACGAACATCTTAACATCACGTATGAATTAGGACATTGAGGATCGAACTGTTCGAGAACGTTACCGACTGCTTTGTGATTCGAACGGATAAGTCACTAATTTCACGTGCCATGTGATTCCGAAAGACAAACGGGCATTCCGAAAGTCAATAAACTGTACACTGCTGGCAATGGACACCCTGGCACACGGTTTGAATATCAAGGTGCACCATCCCTCCCTTGTAAAACGTTACCCATTGGTATAATGTCAAAAAGTGTACCGAAGATCATACCTTCCGTGATCCTAACCTGTTGCATCGAGAGAATAACGTCGCGTTCAGAGATACTAATTGGTATATACATTAGCCGCGTGCACCATAATTTCATGTATGAACTAGATGATCAGGTGTCAAATCGTTCGGGATCGTTACCACCTTCTCCGAGTGTCGACCGGCTGAGTCAATAGATTCACCTATAGATGTGATTCCGAGAGTCAAGCCCCTGTACTCCAGGGGTAAATCCGCTGAACAGTATCCGAAATAGAAACCTTAATTCACGGTACGAATATTAAAGTATAGCGTCAAACCTTTTATCGAAAGCCTTCTCTTCCGAGATGCAAACCCGCTATATCGTGTGTATAACACCGTGATCAGTGGAACAAATTACAATACATTCTAATGACGAGCACCGTAACTTCATGTATGAATTAGAAGGTAGAGAGTCAAGCCGTTCGAGAATGTTGCCACCTCCTTTGAGAATCGAACGGATACATCAATAGCTTCACCTAATGTATGAATTCGAGCGTCAAATGATGTATTCCGCTAGTGAATCTGCTCTACAGTATTGTCATTATATAGCCTGTTTCGCGGTATAAATGTTAATATACATAGATAAGCCGTTGTAGAACGTTATCTGTTCCTCCAGAGTCAGACTTGTTACTGAAGGCCTTACCCTCCAAGAAGATAATCTGCTGTATCGATAGTATAACTTCGATTTCCGAGAAAGAAATCAGTGTTCATTTTAGCTACGGGCACCTCAATTTCATGTCCCAATTAGAAGGTCAAGCGTCAAACGTTTCGGGAACGTGACTACCTTCATTAGGATGCGAACGGCTAAGTCAATAGTTTCACAGGTCCTATGAATCCGAAAGTCAAATCAGATGTTCATGGAGTAAATGCGTTGTGCAGTACTGGCACTAGACACCTTAAATCATGACATGAATACTGATATCGATAATCCAACCGTCGGAGAACAATTGCAATTTGTATAAAGTCAATCTTTTTGCCCAATACATTACCTTCTGAGATCCCAACCCGATGCAGCGCCAGTGTCCTTTATTTTTGACATTTTCAAATTAGTAGTCATTATAGGAGACGGACACATTATTTTTATGCATATATAGGGATATCGGGGGCTAACCGTGCGGGAACGTTACCACCTTCTTTGAGGGTCGCACGTCTTGGTAAATAGCTTCACATATCCTGTGATTCCCAGAGTCAAACCAGGTATTCCGAGAATAAATGCCACGTACATAATAGGCATTAGACACCCCAACGAACGGAATAAATATTAAAGTACAGAGTCAAACCGTTGTAGAACGTTACCTATTATTATGCATATAAAACATTACCGGATACCTCACCCTCCGGGAACCTAACCCGCCGTAGGTAGTGTCTTGCTTAGTGTTCACGGAATTAAATTAGTAGAAATTATACCAGATGGACACCTCATTTTCATGTATGAATTGCAAAATCGAGTGTCTAACCGTTCGAGAATGGTTCCACCCTCGTTGCTAGTCGCGCACCCTTGCCAATCACTTATCCCTGGGGTAAATTCGCCGATCAGCATTGGCAAAGGACAGATTAATTCACTGTATGAATACTGAAGTACAGTGTCGAACCTTTGTACTACGTACTTATTTGTATGAGTACGTCCTCTTTATCGAAGACCTTACCTTCTGATAAGCTAACCCGCTGTATCTAGAGTGTAACTCCGTGTTCAGAGAAATACATTAGTATACATTTTAGCGATAATTACATGTATGGCTTAGAAGGCTGATGGTCAAACCGAATGAGAACGTTACCACCCTGTGACCCCTGACTCTCGAGTGGCTAGGTTAATAGCTTCACATATCCTGTGATTCCGGGGGTTAAACCAGGTATTTCGGGAGTAAATCTGCTATACATTATTGGCAATAGACCACTCAATTTACGGTATAAATAGTGATATACAGATTCCAACACATCGTGGAACGGTACCTACTGGTGCATGGTCTAACTTAATACCGGATACCTTACCCTCCGAGAACCTATCACGCTGCAGCAAGTGTTAAGTTTAGTGTTCACGGAAACAAGTTAGTAGGCTCTTTAGCAGACGGACACTTTAATTCCATGTATCAATAGGAAGATGGAGGGTCAAATTATCTGAGAATGTTACCACCTACTTTGACAGTCGCATGGCTAGGGCAATAGCTTCACCTTTCCTGTGTTTTCGAGAGATGAACCATGTATTCCGGGAGAAAATCCGCTGACGGTTATTGGCAATAGACACCTCAATTCGCGGTATGAATATTAAAGTATAGCGGCAAACCGTTTGAGAAAGATAGCAAATGCAATAAAATCAAACGTTTTATCGAAGGACTTACCCTCCGAAAGCATAATCTGGTGTATCGAGCGTATAACTTCATGTTCAGAAAATGAAATTAGTTTTCATTTCAGTAATGGCCACCATTTGTTTGTGTATGAATTAAAATATCGAAGGACAAACCGATCGAGAATGTTCGCGCCTTCGGTGTGATACGAACGTCTAAGTGAATAGCTTCACCCATCTTGTGATTCCGAGTGGCAAACCAGGTATTCCGGTAGTAGATCCTCTGAACAGTATTGGTATTTGGCAGCTTAGTGCACGGTAAAAGTATTACACTCCAGAGCCAAGCCGTTGTCGAACGTTACGAATGGGTATTGAGCCAAACTTTTCACCGAAGGTCTCACCTTCCGAGAAGCTAACCCACCATATGACGAGTATAACTACGTGTTCAGACCAGACAATTAGTACCCATTTTAGTGACTGGCACCATAATTTCAGCTATAAATTAGAATATCTAATGTTAAACGGTTCGGGAACGTATCCACCTTCTTTGAGAGTTGAATGGCTAAGTAAATACTTTCGCATATCCATTGATTCCGAGAGCCAAACCAGGTATACCGGGATTGAATCCGCTGAATAGTATTGACTATAGATACATTAACTCGCGGTATGAATATTAATGCAGTCCGCCAATCCGTGGGTGAACATTACCAATTCCTGTAAAGCCATACGTCTTACTGAATACCTTCCCCTCCGAAAAACAAAACAGCTGTATCGAGAGTACAAAACAGTATTCAGAGGTACGAACTAGTATACACTTTAGTGGCGAGTACCTTAATTTCATGAATGAATTCGATGATCACGGGTCAAACCCATCAAGAACGTTACCACCTTGTTTGAGAGTCAAGCGGCTAAGTCAATAATTACACATATCCTGTGATTCCGAGTGTCAAACCAGGTACTCCGGGTTGAAATCCTCTGAACAGTATTGGCAATAGATACATTGATTCGCGGTGTGGTCATTAAAATAGAGCGTTACACCGTATGTGATCGTTATCAATTGCTATGAGATCAAACGTAATACAGACGGCCACACCTTCCGAGAAGCTAACGCGCAGTGTCGAAAGTATAGCTCCGTGTTGAGCGAAACACATTGGTATACAACTTGGTGACGGCGCATTAAATTCATGTGTGAATTAAAAGGTCGTGTACCAAACCATTCGATAACGTTGCCACCTTCTGTAAGAGACGAACGGCTAAGTCAATAGCTTCACCTATCCTGAAGTTCGGAGCGTCAGCCCGGGAAAACCGAGAGTAAACTCGCTGAAGAGTATTGCCAATAAACACCTCAATTCACGGTCTGAATATTAAAGGAGGCCGCCATGGAATTATAGAACATTACCTAAATATGTAGGATAAACTTCTGCCAGCATGCCTTACCATGCGGGAAACTATACTCGCTGTATCGGGAGCATAACACCGCGTTCAGAGGTACGAACTAGTGAACATTTACTGACAAGCACCTTAATTTCATGCATGAATTAGAAGATCGACGGTCAAACCGCGTGAGAACGTTGCCACCTTCTGTGAGAGACGAGCGGCTATGTCAATGGTTTCACATATACTGCGATTCCGAGAAGGAATAAGGTGCCCGTCACTAAAGTATCTACTAATTTGTGTCGCTGAACACGAACTGATACCCTCGATGCAGCGGATCATATTCTCTGATGGTAAGGAATCAGGTATATAGAATGTCTTTAGGCCAATTGGCAACGTTCTCAAACGGTTATACGGTCGAATTTGTTAATCATACCGTGAATTCAGTTGTCTAATGTTAATGCCGTTCAGCTGATTTACTCCAGGAATTCCAGGCTTGACTCTCGGAATCACAACTACATGTAAAGTTACTGACTGAGCCGTTCGACTCTCAACGAAGGTGGTAACGATCTAGAACGGTTTGACTCTCAATCCTCTAATTCATATTTGAAATTATGATGTGCCTCAGCTATAATGTCTACTCATTTGTTTCTGTGAGCACTAAGCACGACTCTGGCTACAGCGTGATAGATTCTAGGGAAGGTATATTTTCGGCAATAAGAATGACTCTATACCAATTGGCAATATTCTCCGACGGTTTGACCTTCGACTTTAATATTCATAGCGTGCAGTAAGGGGCCTATTTCCGATACTGCACAGCGGATTGACGGTCGGAATATCTGATTTGACCTACGGAATGACAGGGTTGGTGTATCGATTGATTTAGCAGTTGGAGTCTCGAAGAATGTGGTTACGTTCCCGCACCGTTTGTCCCTCGATCGTCCTAATCGTACATGAAATTAAGGTGTCCGTTTCCCAAAATGACTACTAATGTTTCCGATGAACACTAAACAAGCCAATCACTGCAGGGGTTCACGGATGGTAAGGCCGTCGGTAAACAGTTTGACTCAATGCCAATTCGTAAAGATCTACAACAGTTTGACTCTGCACTTTATTTATACCTGGAGGTATGGTGTAAAAATATAATACCGTAAAACGGATTTACTTCTGGAGTACATGATTTGACTTTCAGAATCATAGTACGGGGTAAATGCGCTGTACAGTATTCGCAATAGACGCCTTAATTGACGGATTGATTATTAAAGCAGACCGTCAAACCGTTGTAGAACGTTACCTATTGGTACACAGTTAAAGATTATGCAGTTAGCACTAATTTCGGTGACGCAAACCCGCCGTATCGAGAGTAGAACTTCGTGTTAAGAGATACAAATGAGTATTCATTTTGGTGACGGGCGCGTTAAATTCTTGTATGAATAAGATGATCGAGTGTCAAACCGCTCGAGAACTGTTCCACCTTCCTAGAGTGTCGAACGGCTGTGTCATCATCTTCACCTATCCTGTGATTCTGAGTATCAAGCTTGGAATTCCAGGAGTAAGTCCAATGCACAGTGTTGGAAATAGACACCATGATTCACGGTACGAATATTACAGCAGACTGTCAATCCGTCGCAGAGTATTACCAACTGCTATACAGTCATTCATATCACGGAATATATTACCATCCCAGAGCAAACCCCGCTTTAGCTTGTGTCATTCCTAATGCTCACGGAAACAAATTAGGAGAAGTTTTGCAGATGGACGCCTCATTTCCATGTACCAATAGAAAAATCGACAGTCGAACCGTTCGATAGCGATCCCACCCTGTCTGAGGATCGAATGGCTAAGTGATTAGTTTCACCCATCCTGCTATTCCGATAGGCAAACCCGTTATGCCGGGAGTCAATCCGCTGCACACTATTCGTAATGGACACCTTAATTCACACTTTGAATAGTAGCGTAGATAGTCAAACAGTCGGAAAACATTACTAGTTCGCATAATGTCATCCTTTTACCGAATACATAAACGTAGAAGAACCTAGCTCGCTCAAGCGAATGGCTTGCTGAATGTCCACGAAAACAAATTAGTAGAATTTTTAGCAAACGGACGTGATATTTTCCGGTCTGAACAGCAGACTGGAGAGTCAAACCATTCGAGAGCGTTACAATCTCCTTTGAGAGTCGAACGTCTCAGCCAATAGCTCCGCCTCTCCTGTGATTTCGAGAGTCAAGCCCCTGTACTCCAGGGGTAAATCCGCTGAACAGTATTGGCAATAGAAACATTAATTCATGGTGTGAATATTGAAGTAGCGGGTTGACCCGTTTGAGAACATTAGAAATTGGTATAACGTCGTACTCTTTACTGAAACCTTACAATCCGAGAACATAACCCACCGTATCCAGAGGACAAACATGAGATCAGCGATCAAATAACTATACATTTTTGTGAGGAGCACCTTAATTTCATGTATGCGTAACAAGATCGAGAGTCAAACCGTTGGATAGCGTTACCAATTGTTATAGAGTCAAACTCCGCACCGAAGGCCTTATCGATACGAGAAACAGTCCTGCTGCTTCAGAGTGTGTCTCCTCCTGATGAGAGAAACAAGTATGTGCACATTTTAGTGACGGTCAACATAGGTCCATGTATGGAGTAGAAAATCGAGTGACAATACGTTCGAGAACGTTGCCACCTATTTTGAAGGACGATCAGCTAAGCCAAGAGCTTCACCTGTCCTGTGACTACGAGTGTCAAACCAGGTATTTCGGGAGTAAATTGGCAGAAAGTTATTTGCAATAGACACCGTAATTCACGGTATGAATGATAAAGTCTAGCGACAATCCGTTTGCGAACGCTAGTAATTTGAATAAGGCCAAACGTTCTACTGAAGACCTATCCCTGCGAAAGCCTATCGCGCTGTATCGGGAGTAGCATGGTGTTCAGAGAAAGAAATCAGTGTTCATTTCAGAAATGGGCACCTTAACTTCAGATATGAATTACATGATCGAGGGTCAAACCGTCTGAGAGCGATACAACCTTCTGCGAGAGACGAACGGCTATGTCAATAACTAAACATATCCTGTGATTCCGAAAGTAAGACCAGATTTTCCGGGAATAAATGCGCTGTACGGTATAGGCAATAGACACGTCAGTTCACGGATTGAGTATTAAAACTATTCCTACCGACATTTCACGTATACCTATTCCTACCGCTGCCGGTCAAATGAGCGGTCTTCCACAACTTATATTGTTTCAATATTGAATGAAGACCAATAGCCAGTTTACCTGTATAAAAATATATTTTCTGTTATTCAAGAGTACATAATCTACATTTTATTCTTTTTCGTTGCATTTTTCCATATGGGCTTCTCAAATGTATATTCTTCGCATACAAATTTTTTACATTTTAGACAGATTTTGTTCGTCTTATTATGTTTACAATACCTCATCTGACATGTTTTCCGTTCACGGGAACCTGCATTTGTACTTGCAAAGGGTTTTGGTTGATTTTCCTAGCCGAGCTCTTGTTGGTATTCGATCGCAAGTTCTTCTGCCAATTGGAATAGAAATTCCTGTCTTGTAATTTCTCCTCCCGTAGTTTCTTTATATAACACACATGCATTTATCCCGGCTAAATCCAAGATATTTAGAAATACTTGCAAAGGCCATATCCGAGATTTAGATTTTACCGAATAATTTCTGGCCATTTGAACGGTCACATCTACACCAAGTTTGGTGCTATTATACAATTGAATTGTCTCCGGTGTCGGGGTGTCATTTTCTTCAACCTGTACGGAGTTGTGCATTGAACTGAGAATTTGATCTTTCTTTCTTGGTTTTGCATTGTAAATTGTCAACATACAATTATTTCAGCGATAGAGTTTGATTACGAAAAGTGCCATGTCGTCGTCTTTCAGTTTTGCCAATCGTGGTATCTTTTTTCTGTTTGCTCCAATTGTCGCAACAATCGTAGTTTTTTGTTTGCTAAAAGTTTTGTTGCTAAAGGTAGGTTTGTAAAAAAGTTGTCTGTGGTTATATTTTTTCCACATCCTACACACGCTGCTGCTAATTTCATAGTGACTAACTCTCAAAGAAGAACTGAGGGTTCTCTACTTTCACCTTTTCCCAAATATGGAAAGCCATTTATTATATATTTGCTACGTACATCGGATACTGACCAAAATTTTAGATCAAATTTTTCCGGTTTATTGGGCATGCATTTAGTGAATTTACACCTTGCTTTCGTTGGAAACAATTGTTCGTCAATAGTAATATATGGACCTGGTTTAAAACAATTTTGACTGTTGTCAATAAACTTGTACCAAATTTCGGAAATCATAGCGAATTTATATGTTTGTAACCGTTGGTTTCGTTGATTTCTGTCGTCAAGTCTAATAAATCTCATAATCTCTCTAAAGTCATGTCTACTCATAGTATTTGAGAAAAAAGGAGGGCCCCAATTTCGTTTCCATAGAAGGGCTATATCTATATCCTTAACCTCATATGCGCCGCGTGCATACATAATTGCAAAAAATGCATATAACTTTGCTGTAGGCTGTTCCCATTTATACCCCAACACTCTAAATGCCTCTGCTTCTGTGCACTTTCTTATATGATCGATTATATTCTTATCAATTATCACAGAAAATGCCGCCCCAACTTTGCCTTTCATAGTATTACGTTTACTGTACCCAATCGGGCCTGATGTTTCCCTAAAAATATGACCAGTTGCGCTTCCAGGATTAGACCCTTGATTTACTTCCTGCCAAACAGTTCCGGCCATCGCAATTTCGCTTACCTATTCCTCATTCTCAATACCGGAACAAACTAAAAATCTCCTTCTCTTTCGTCGTCTACGTACGTTCGAAATATTCCCTTCGTCCTCATCCGTCTTCGAGTTGGTTTTAAATGGATCATAATTTTCCGTATTGCCATTTCCCTTATCCTGAATTTCCTGATCACCGTCAGAACATTCTGCACCGATATCATTTATTCTCTGTAATAATGCATTCGCACTCCACAAATATCTTGATATTTTGGGGTAAATATTCAACTAAAATTCAACGAAAACAAAAACTAAAATTTGAAAATGTATATCAAAATAGATAAAAAAAATGAATAAAAGGTAAAATGTGGAACTTACTGCGACGTATTGTTAGTTTTGTTCACTACTTTGATAATTGCACTTATAACACGTAATACGATATAAAATATTACAAAATAATATTAAAAGACTGACAAGTATGCCCATTGTGACTTTCACGTTTCGATGCACACTGTTCGTGACGCAAGACTATACTGACTTGAATTCGTGAGAAGACGTCTATACATTTCCTTCAGTTACAAGATTATTTATATTACGCCATAGTAGAGAAGATGGCGTCAGGGCATTCGAGAATCTGGACCGTGTCGGATTTCAATTAAGCAAATAAGCAACGCTAACGCGATAGTCGTGCAAGAACTGTAAACACTTGGAATTGCCATAAACCATTTTCTGGAGGACACATCACGGTCCAGTACCACAACTACATTACCTTTCGTATATAACGACTTTATAGTTTTGGCATTGAGTCTTAGAAAGTAACTATTACGAAAATGCAAAAATCGTACTACCGGTCAAATGACCGGTCGTGGTATGTAAGACAGAGAACAAATATTTCTCAGAAAATAAACAATAAAAAATATATGTGCATATTGAAAAGTGTATCATACATACATATGAGGAAAGGTCGTAAAGTTTAATGGCGATTCACTTACGATGAATGTAAGAAATTCCAATTGAAAATTTAAAAACGGTCATTTGGCCGGTCTTGGTAGGAATAGTGATAAAGCAGGCCGCCAAGCGGATGCACAACATTACGCATTCGTGTAGGTTTAAACTTCCTACAGAATTCCCTACCATCCGAAAAACTGACGAGCTGCATCGAGACTATAACACCGTGTTTAGAGGTACGAAATAGTCTACATTTTAGTGGCGAGAACCGTAATTTCATGTATGAACCTTCAATCACTGTATGAGTATTAAGGGAACAGTGTCAAACCGTTGCAGGACGTAACACATTGGTACGAAGACACACAATCTACCGAAGACCTTATCTTCCGACAATCTAACCCGCTGTATCTGGCATACTGCTTCGTCAACACGATAGTGTACACTTCAGTGACGGGCATCTTAATTTCATGTACGAATTAAGTAATCAAGTGTCAATCCAGTCGATAAAGATGCTGACTTCTTTCGGTGTCGAACGGCTATGTCAATAGCTTGGTCTATCCTATGAGTCCGAGAGCCGACCCAGGTATTACGGGATTAAATGCAGTCTACAGAACTGGCAATATACACTATTATTCGCGGTTAGAATTTAAAGTAGAGAGTCAAGCTGTTGGAGAATACAACAAATTGGTACAAATGCAGACTATTTACCGGATACCTAACCTTCCTAGAACCTAACCCGCAGTAGCGAGTATCATGCTTAGTGCTCCCGGAAACAAATTAGTAGACATTTTGGCAGACTGACGACTGTTTATCATGTACGAATAATAAAGTCGAGAGTCGATACGTTGGAGTACGATACCACCTCCTTTGAGAGCCCAACAGCTAAGAAAATAGCTGCAATTTGCGTATGATTCCGAGGGACAGACCAGGTGTTCCTGGAGTCAATGCGCTGTACACTATTTTTCATGGAGACCTTTGATCGCGGTTTGAATATTAATGAAGAGCACCAATCCGTTTGATAATGTTTCCAATTATTATAAAGTTAAACGTTTTACGGCTGGCCATACCCTCCGAAAGCCTAACGCCCAGTATCGAGAGTATCACATGGTGTCCAGTGGTAGAAATTAGTATACATTCTATCAGGCGGACAAGTAGTTTTCATGCAAGAATAACAAAATCGATGGTCAAACAGTTCGAGAATGTTACTACCTTCTTTGAGATTCGACCGACTAAGTCAATAGCTTCGTACACCCTGTGACTCCGCAAGTCAAACCAGATATTCCGCGAGTAAATGCGCTGAATAGTATTGGCAATTGACACATTATTTCGATGCTCGAAAATAAAAGTAGAGTGCCATGCGGTTGCAGATTGTTTCCTATTGGTATAGATTCAAAATTTCTACCATGGGCCGTACGTTCAGAGAACATAATCCGCTGAATCGAGTGTATAATTTCGTGTTTGGAGAATTAAATTACTATTCATTTTAGTAGCACGCAACATAATTTCATCTATGAATTAGAATATCCGAGTCAAGCCGTGCGAAAGCGTTATTACCATTATTGAGGGTCGCACAACTAATTCAATGCGAAGCAGAGAATTGGCAGTTAACGCCTTATTACACCCTTCAGCTATTGAAGTAGAGAGTCAAATGCCAATTCAATGCGAAGCAGAGAATTGGCAATTGACGCCTTATTACACCCTTGAGGTATTAAAGTAGAGAGTCAAATCACCGGAAAACATTACTAAATGATATATAGTCATTCCTTTGGCCGAATACCTCTCCTTTCTAGAACTCAACCTGCTGTAGCGAGTGTCTTACTTAGTGCTCTCGAAAACAAATTACAATACAGTTTAGCAGACGGAAACCATATTTTTATGTATGTGTAGAATAATGGAAAGTCAAAGCTTTGCAGAACGGTCGAACGTGACGAACGGCTAAGTCAACAGCTTCACCAATCCTATGATTCTGACAGTAAAATCAGGTATTCCACGAGCAATTCTGCTGTACAGTTTGGGCACTAGGCACCCTACATCACGGTAGAAATATTAAGGAACAAAGTCTGACCGTTTGAGAATGTTACATATTCCTACAAAATCAATCGTTTTACGAAGACCTTACCCTCCGAAAAGCTCGCCAGCGGTATCGATAGTATAACGTAATATTCCGAGAAAGAAATAAGTCCACATTTCAGTGGCAGGCACGGTAGCTTCTTGTATGAATTGGAAAATTTTGTGTCGAACCGTTCAGGAATGTTACTACATTCTGTGAAAGATGAACGGCTATGTCAATAGCTACACACATCCTGTCTTTCAGTGAGACAAATCAAGTATTGCGGGAGTAAATGCGCTGAACAGTTTTGAAATGAACATCTTCACACACGGTATGAATATTATTGTAGAGAGTCAAACCGTAGGAGAACATAACCAATTCGTAAAAGGTGATTCCTTTTTCCGAATAGCCGGCCTTCCGTTATTCTGACATTCTGTAGGGAGTATTATGCTTGGTGCTCACAGAAACATATTAGTCATCATTTTATCAGACGGACACATTATTTTCATTCCTGAATAGCACTATCGAGAGTCAAACCGTTCAGGATCATTACCACGTTCCTTGTAGACCGTAGAGTTACGTCAGTAGCATCACCTATCCTCTAAGTCCGAGAGGAATACGTGGCATCGCAAGAGTACATCAAACCAGGATTACTAGGAGCACATCCGCAGTACAGCATTGGTAATTGACACCTGAATTGTCGGCATGAGCATTAAAGAAGGTAGTCAAATCGTTGGAGAACATTACCAATTGTTACAGTGTCATTCTCTTTACAGAATAAGTTACCTTCCGAGAACATATCCCTCTGTACCGAGAGTACAACTTCATGTTCAGAGAAGCATATTGGTATACATTCTAGTAATTGGCCCCATAATTTCATGTATTAAATACAAGAACGATGGTCAAACCGATCCAGATCGATACCCCGATCTTTGAGAGATACAAAGCTGAATCATCAGCACCACCTAACCTATTATTCCGCCAGACAAACCATGTATTCCTGGTGTAAATGTGCAGAACTGTATTGGAAATAGACACCGTACTCCACGGGTTGATTACTAAAATACAGTCTCACCCCGTTTGAAAACGTTGCTAATTGCTATAAAGTCAAACGTCTTACCGGATGCCTTAGTGTCCGAGAAGCCAATCAGCCCTATCGACCTACGCGTTCAGGAAAACGCATTAGAACCATTTTAGTGACGGGTCCATAATTACAGTATGAATACGTAGATCGGGGGTCATATCGTTCGTGAACATTACCACCTTCTGTGAGAGACGAACAACTAAGTCAACATCTTCACCTGCAGTCGTGGTTCCGAGAATCAAGCCTGCAATTCCAGGAGTAAGTCCGCTAAACAGTATTGGAAATAGGCACCTTAATCAACGGTTTGAATATTAAACTAGAGAATAAATCCTTCGGAGAATATATCCAATTTTTATATAGTCATACTATTTACCGAATATTTTGCCATCCTAGAACGTAACACGCTGTGTGGAGTATCATTCGAAGTGCCCGCGGAAACCAATTAGTGGAATTTTCAGCAGGCGAGCAGCTTTGTTTCATGTATGAACAGCAAAGTCGACAGTCATACCACTGCAGAACGATTCCACCTTCCTTTAAAGCCCCAAATCAAAGACAACAGCTTCTTCTATCCTGTGATTGCGAGAGTCAGAGCACGTATTTTAGGCGTAAATGCGCTGAACAATATTGGAAATAGATACAATAATTCTCGGCATAAATATTATGGTTGGGTGTCAAACCGTCGGAAAACATTTCCAGTTAGTATAAAGTCATTCTTTTTAACCTTTACCATACATTCCGAGAACGCATGCGGCCGTAATCTATTGTCATGTTTTGGATTCATTGGATCGAATTAGTAGATATATTATCAGACGTACGCGTTAATTTCATGTTGCAATAAGAATCAATAACGTCAAGCCGCTCGAGAACATTACCAGCTTCATCGAGAATCCAACGTCTAATTCAAATGCTGCACATATACTTGTGATTGCTGCACGTATACTGTGTCAACAGTTGATGAGCAATCCGTCGGAAAGCATTAGCAATTAGTATAGAGTCATTCTCTTTAACGAATACATTACCTTCCTAGAACATAACCCCGTTAGCGATTGTCATGCTTAGTGCTCAGGGACACAACTTAGTTCACATTTTAGCAGTCGAACACCTTATTATCCAATGCGAATAGAATAATTGAGAGTCAAACCGTAACGAGATCTATCCCACCTTTTTTGAGAGTCGAAAGGCAAGGTCAGCAGCTTCACTTATCCTGTTATTCCGATAGTCAAACCAGGTATACCGGAACACAATCCGCTGTACACTATTGGCATTGGACATATTAACTCGCGTTTAGAATATTAAGGTAGGGCGTGAAACCGTTTGAGAACGTTACAAGATGGAATAATGTCAAACGTATAACCAAAAACCTTACCTTCCGAGGACCCAACCCGCTGCAGCGACAGTATAACACACTATACAGTGGGACGAATTAGTATACGCGTTAGCGACGAGCACATTAATTTCAAGTATGAATTAGAAAATCGAGGCCTCTACCGTTCAAGAACTTTGACACCTTCTTCGGGATTCGAATTGCTAAGTCAATAGCTTCACCTGTCCCGTGATTCCGAGAGTCAAACGAAGTATTCCGCGAATAAATCCGCTGAAAGGTTCTGCAACATACACCTTAATTCACGGTATGAATATTAAAGTAAGGATTCAAACCGTCGAAGAAGTTTACCTATTCGTATAAAATCCCTATTCTTACCGAATACCGTATCATAGGGGAACATAAACCCCTGTAGCCAGTGCGTTGCTTATTGTTCACGGAAACATATTAGTAGTAATTCTTGCTCTCGTACAGCACATTTTCATGTTCAAATATCAAAATCGATGGTCAAACCGCTAGAGAAAGGTACCACCTTCTATGGGAGTCGAAATGCTAAGGCAATACTTCACCTATGCTGTGATTCCGAAAGTCAAACCTGGTATTCTGGGAGTAAATACGCTGTACAGTAAGAGCGTTATACGCCATACCTCCAGGTATAAATATTAATGTGCAGAGTAAAATCGTTGTAGAACATAACGAATTGGCATAGAATCAAACTTTTTACCGCAGGCCTTACCTTCTGAGGTCCCATCCCGCTTTAGCGATTGCATGCTCAGTGTTCACCGGAACAAATTAGTAGATATTTTGGTACACGGACAACTTATTTGCATGTATGAATAGGAGGATCGAGGGGAAAACGGTGCGAGAACGTATCCACCTTCCTCTGTAGTCCAATTGCTATATCTGTAGATACTCATATCATGCCATTCCGAGAGTCAGATTTCGTACCCCAGGAGTGAATCCACAGAACCATATTACCAATAGCCGCGATAATTCACGGAACAAGTGTAAGCCTGCTGTATCAATTGTCGCAATTCGTGTTGTAGCAAACAACCTGTTATTCCTTTTAGTGACGGGCACCTTCTTTTCATGTATGATTAAAATCGATATGCATGCTGGTCCAGAACTGTACAAATTTCTGTTTGATTCGCACAGCTAAGTCAATGGCTTCACCTATCCTGTGAATCCGAGCATGGAACCCGGTATTCCGGGAGTGAATCCGCCGTACAGTATAGGCAATAGATGCGGTAAATTAAGTTATGAATATTAAAGTAGGTAGTCAAATCATTGGAGAACATACCTGGATGGTATAAAAATCAAAGATTTTACCGGATACCTTACCATCCAAGAACCTAATCCGCTGGGGCAAGTGTCTTCGCTAGTGCTCACGGAAACAAACTAGTAGACATTATAGCAGACGGACACCTCATTTTCATGTATGAATAGAATAATAGGGGGTCAATTCGTTCAAGAACGTTCCCACCTTCTTTGGGAGTCGAACGCCTAAGTATATAGCTGCACTTATCCTGTGATTGCGATCGTCAGAAAAGGTTTTGCGGGTGTAAATCCACTGAACAGTATTCGCATTAGGATACCCCAATACACGCGATGAATAATAAAGAAAGAGCCACTATCCGTTTGATTGCGATGGCAAGTGGTATAAAGTTATACGCTTTGCAGAAGACCTAACCCTCCAAAATCAAACGCGCTGTATCGACAGTATAACATTGTGTTCAGTGGCATGAATTAGTATACGTTTTAGAGACGGGCATATTAATTGCATGTGTGAATTCGCAGAGCCAGGGTCAAACCGTTCTGTATCGTCGCCACCTCCTGTTGGAGACGAACAGCTAAGTCAATAGCTTCACCTATCCCGAGATTCCGAGGGTCAACACGGCACCGCCGAGAGCAAGACCGCTGAACAGTATTCGCAATAGACGCAATAATTCGCGGTTTGAATATAAAATCAGCCAGTCATACTGTTGTAGAGCGCTACCTATTGGTATAGAGTCAAACATTTCACCGTTTGTCCTACATTCGGAGACGGTAACCCGCAGAACCGAGAGTATAACTTCGTGTTCTGAGGAAGAAAATGTAATCATTTCTCTGACGGCCTCCTTTACTTCACCATGAATAATAAGATCGATGGTCAAACCGCTCGGGACCGTTACCACCTTATATGCGTGTCGAACGGCTACGTCAATAGCTTTACTTGCCCTGTGATTCCGGAGGACTACCAGCTAATCTCTGAGTAAATCCTCTGAATATTATTGGCTATTGACACCTTAATTCACGATTTGAATATTAAAGCAGACCGTCAAACCATTGTTGAAAGTTGCATACTGGTATACAGTTAAACATTTTACCGATAGCCTAACCCTCGGTGAAACTAACCCTCCGCATCGAAAGTATAACTCCGTGTTCAGAAATGGATGGTAATATGCATTTTACTCACGCGTACCTTAATTTCATATACGAATTAAGAAATTTAGTTACAAAACTTTCGAGAAAGTTGCCGCCCTCATTGACGGTCGAACGGTTAAGTCACTATCTTCACCTATCCTGTGATTAGGAGTTGTCAAACCAGATATTCCGGGATTACATTCGCTGAAAAGTATTGGCAATGCACACCATAAATCACGGTTTGAAGTTCCCGGAAGGTAGGGACTTCGGTAAAACGTTTGACTTTATAGCAATTGGTGAGGTTCTCAAACGGTGTGTCGCTCTATTTTAATATACAAACTGTGCATTTAGGTGTTCATAGCCAATACTGTTCTGCGGATTTACTAACGGAATAACTGGCTTGACTTTCGGAATTTCAGGGTAGGTCAAGCTATTTACATTGACGTTCGTCTCATACGGAATCTGTCAACGTTGACTGATGGTTTGACCGTCGACCTTATAATTCATACATGAAGTTATAATGCCCGACACTCAAATGTAGTCTAGGTTCTTTCTTTGTTCTCAATGTTATATTAACAAATCGGCGGGCTAGCTTCTCAGAAGGTAGGGATATCGGTACAGTGTTCGATTCTTTACCAATAGGTAACGTTCTATATCGGTTTGACGCTCTGCAATAGTATTCAAACATTTTATTAAGGTGATTTACTTTCGGAATACCTGGTTTGACTCTCGGAATCACTGGAATGATGTTGCTGATGACTTTGCCATTCGTCTCTCACAGAAGGAGACAACGTTCGCGAACGGTTTGACGCTCGATCATCTAAATCATACACGAAATTAAGGTGCCCGCCACTGAAAGGTACACGTATTTGTAACTCTGATCACGAAGATATTCTCTGGATGCCGCGAGTTAGGTGCTCGGAGGGTTGGGTGTTCGGTGAAACTTCTGACATTATACCATCTGGTAACATTCTCAAACGGTTTCATGCTCTACTTTATTGTTCAAACCGCGAATTAAGGTGCCCATAGCCAACAGTATACAGCGGACATACTACTGGACACGTGAAGCTATGGACTCTACCGTTCGACGAAAGAAGAAGATGACAACGTTCGCGAAATGGTTGTCTCGCGTTCTACTTATTCATATATGAAATTGAGGTGCAAGTCTCTAAAATTTGTTTCCCTCAATAGGATATTATACTCACGATACTGCGCCTTATGATCTCTCAAGGTAAGGTATGCGGAGACGAGTATGACGTTGAACCAATTGGCAACGTTCTCAAACGGTTTGACTCTCTACTTTGTTATCCATACCGTGAATTCAGGTGTCTAGAGCCAATAATCTTCAGTGGATTTACTTGTTAAATACCACGGTTGATTCTTGGAGTCACAGGATAGGTGAAGCTACTGATTCAGCCGCTCAAGTCCCAATGAAGTTTATTAACGATCTCTAACGGCTTGACTCGGAATAATTATGTTCATACGTGAAAATAATGTGAGCTTCGGCTATAATGTCTACTAACATGTTTCCGTGAACAACGAGTAAGGCGCTGGCTACAGCGGGTTAGATTCACTTAAGGTAAGGCATTCGGTAGGAAGAATGTTTTCATACGAATAAGTAATGTTCTCTGTCAGTTTGACTTTCCACATTAGCATTCATCCGCGAATTATGGTGTCTACTGACACTACTCTTCAGCAGGTTTACACCCAGAATTACTGGCTTGAATGCCGGAATCACAGGATTGGTGAAGGTATGACTGATTTCTGCGATTCTCAAAGATGGCGCTAACGATCTGGACCCGGTTGCCTCTGGATATCCTTACTCACCCATAAAATAAACGTGCTCGTCACTAAAATGAATACAAATTTGTTTCTCTTATAACGATGTCATACTCTTGATACTGCTGGATACGTTCTCGGAAGATAACGTAGTCTGTAGAAACGATGACCCTATAACAATTCCTAATGTTCCACGACGATTTGACTTCCAACTTTAATGTTCATGGCGAGAATTTAGGAGTCCAAAGCCAATGCTGTATAGCGGATGCAATCCTACAATGCCTGGTTTGACACTCGGTATCACCGGATAATTGAAGTTACTGACGTCGCTGTGCCACTCTCACAAAAGGTTGCTACGCTCACGAACGGTTTGCCCTCGATATTTCTATATATGCATGAATATAATTTGACCGTCTGCTAAAATATCTAACAATTTTATTACGTGAAAACTAAGGAACACAATCGCTGCAGCGGTTTGGTTTCTTGGAGGGTGTGGAATTGGGTCAAGAGAATGACTTTATTCCAATTGGTAACATTCTCCGACAGTTGGACTCCCTATATTAATATTCATACCGTGTTGGAAGGTGTCAATTTCTAATACTGTTCAGTGGATTTAATCCCGGAATGCCTTGTTTGACTCTCGGAATCACAGGATAGATGAAGCTATTGACATAGCCGTTTGGCCGTCAAAGATGGTGGGAACGTGTCCAAACGTTTTGATTCTCGATTATCTTGTTCATTCATGAAAATAAGGTGTCCGCCTCCTTAAATGTCCACTAATTTGTTTCCGTGTGCACTAAGCATGACACTCGCTACAGCGTGTTAGGTCCATGGAATGCAAGGTATCCGGTATATATTATGACTATAAAAATTGGTTATGTCCTCAACATGTTGGCACACTAATTTATTATTCAAATTGTAAACTCAGATGACTGTTGCCACTACTGTTCAGCGGATTTACGCCTGGAATGCCCGGCTTGACTCTCGGAATCATAAGTATACTTGAAGCTATTGACGCAGCCGTCGACTCTCGAAGAATCTTGTAACGTTCTCAAACCGTTTGACACTAGATTTTCATATAGATACATGAAATTAAGGTGTCCGTTTGCTAACATGTCTACGAATTCGATCCTGTGAACCCAAAGCAAGACAATCGCTACAGCGGCTAGCGTTCTCGGAATGAAAGGTATAGGTTAAAAGGAATGACTTTATACCTGTTGGTAATGTTCGCGTCGGTTTTACTTTCAACATTAATATTCATGTGTCGTGAATTACGACATCTACTGCCAATATTGTTCAGCGCATTTTGGCCTAGGTTACGTGGTCTATCTCTCGCAATCACGGGAAAGGAGAAGCTATTGACATCGATGTGGGTCTTTCAAGGAAAGTGGAATCGTTCGGCAATGGCAAGACTCTCTATATTGCTATTCATACATGAAAAAAAGCTGTGCGTCTGCGAAAAAGTCCCCTAACTGGTTCCCACTGGCACTAAGCATGATACTCGACACAGCTGGATCGGTTCTAGGAAGGTATGGTATTCTGAAATAGAATGACTTTATAATAATTGGTTAAGATCTCCAACGGATTGACTCTCCACTTTATGATTTATACCGACAATTAAGGTGTCTAGTGCCCATTCAGGTCCTTGTATTTACTCCCGGAATACCTGGTTTGCTTCCTGAACCTCACGATAGGTGAAGCTATTGACTTAACCGTTCTGCTCCCATAGAAGGTGGAATCGTTCTCGAACACTTTGACGCTCGATACTTTAATTCTTACATCAATTTAACGTGCAGTCACTAAATTGTAAACAAATGTGTTTCTCTAAACACGAAGATATACTCTCGACACGGACGATAAGTATCTCCGACGGTGAAGCACTCGTTGAAATGTTTTACTTCATAGCAATTAGTATCGTTCTCACACGGTGTGACGCGCTATCTTAATATTCACTCCGCTGATTAAGATGCCAGTTGCCAATACCGTACAGCGGATTTGCTCCCAGAATACATGGATCGACTCTCGAAATCGCAGGATACGTGAAACTAATGACTTAGCCGTTCATACCTCACACAAGGTTGCAACCATCAAGATTGGTTTAACCCTCGATCTTCTAATTCATACTTGAAATTCTGGTGCTCGTCTCTAAAATGTATAATGGTTCGTACTTCAGAACACGGTACTTTCGATACAGGGGCTCAGATTTACGGAGGGTAAGGCGATCTGTAAGAAATTGAACCCTCCAGGAATATGGAATGTGCTACAACGGTTAGACGGCCTGCTTTAATACTCAATCCATGAATTGTGGTGTCTATTCCTAACAATGTACAGCGCACTTGCTTCGGAATATCTGGTGTGATTTACCGAATCACAGGATAGGTGAAGCTATTGTCTTATGTGTGCTATTGTCAAAGAAGGTGGTATCATTCTGGAACAGTTTGCCTGTCGATCACCTTACTGATACATGAAATTAAGGTGCTAGTCACTAAAATATATACTAATCCGTCCCGCAGGACACGAAGCTATACTCTCGGTACAGCCGGTTAGCTTCTCGGCAGGTGAGGTCCTCGGCAGAAAGTTTGACTGTATATCAAGATATAACGCTCTACAGCAGTATGACTGTCTTCTTTAATATTTGTACCGTGAATTGAGGTGTCTATTGCCAATACAGCCCTGTGTATTCACTTCCGGCATACATGGTTTGCCTTTCGGAATCACAGGATGGGAGATGCTATTGGTTTAGATGTGCGACTCTCAAAGACCGTGGTAACATTATCGATTGGTTTGGCCTTCGATTTTGTAATTCGTACATGAAACTATAGGGCCCATCACTAAAATATTTACTAGTTCTCATCTCTGGACACGAAGTTATACTGTGAATACAGCGGGTTATATTCTCCGAAGGTACGTCCTTCGGTATAAAGTTTGACTCAATTCGAGTAGGTGAAGCTATACAAACGTTTGACGCTAGACCTTAATATTCATGAAATCAAATAAGCTGTCTATTGCCAATACTATTCAGAGGAGTCCTCCCTGAATACCTGGGATGACTCTCGGATCCACAGTATAGGTGAAACTATTGACTTAGCCGCTCGACTCTTAAAGAAGGCGGTAACGTTCTCGAAAGGGTTTGCTCTAGGTTCTTCTATTCATATATGTATGCCCGTCATTTAAATGTATCCTAATATGATTCTCTAAATACGAAGATGTACACTCGATTCAGCGGGTTAGGTTCACAGAAGGTAAGGTATTCGGAAAACGAAGGACTTTATACCATTTGGAAATGTTCTACGAGGGATAGACTCTCTACCTTACTATACATACCGCGGATTCATGGATCTGTTGCCAACAGTTTTCAGCGGACTTATTCCCGGGATAACTAGCTTGAATCTCCGAATGACAGGATATGTAAAGTTATTGAATTTGCTGTGCGACACTCAAAAAAATGTTATAACGTTTCCGCACGGCTTGACTTGCGATATTCTTATTGGTAGATGAAATTAGGTTAAAATGAATAGTAACTTGCATCTCGAAACACGAAATTATACACAGGATACGGCGAGTTATCTCCTCTGAACGTAAGGCCCATAGTAGAAATTGGGACTCTATACCAATAGGTAACAATCTACAACCGTTTGACACTCTACTTTGATTTTCGAGCTGCGAATTAAGGTGTCAGTTGCCAATACTGTTCAGCGGATTTACTCCCGTTGTACCTGATTGGTCTCTCGGAAACACACGAAAGGCAAAGTTTCAAACTTATCCGTTCGAAACTGAAACAGGGTGATAACGTTCACGAATGGTGTGAACATCGATTTTCCGATTGCTACATGAAATAAATGAGGCGTTCCCTAAAATGTATACTAATTTGCTTCTCTGACCACGAAGTTATACTCTCGACACTGCGGGTTAGCTTCACGGAAAGTACGGCCTTCAGTGAGTAGTTAGACTCTACGCCAAAAGGAAACGATGTACAGCTGGGCGACTCAGTACTTTAATATTCACACCGAGAAGTATAGCTCATAATGCCGTTTCTGCACAGCGGATTTACTACCGGTATATCTGGTATGACTCACGGAATCACAGGATAGCTGAAGCTATTGACTTAGCCGTTCGACTCCCAAAGATGGTAGAAATTTTCTCGAACAGATCGACTCCCATAAGGCTATATCTACTTGCACATAAAGGTCCCGTCTTCTAAAATGTAGTATAATGTGTTTTCATGAACACTAATCAGGGCAGTCCCTTCATCGGAATGTGTTTCACGGATGGTTCGGACTTCGGTAAATAAATTGACTGTATACAAACAGGTAACGTTCGTGACCGGTTTGGTGCCCTACTTTAATGCTCAACACGTGAATTATGGTGCATATTGGCAATACTTTTCGGCGGATTTACTCCTGGAATACAAGGCTTCACTCTCGGAATCACAAGATGGGTGAAGCTGTTGACTCAGCCGATCGACTCTCAGAGAAGGAAGAAGGTGCTTGGGCGGGTTGACTCTCATCCGTCTTATTCATACATGTAACTAAGGTGCGCGGCACTAAAGTGCATACTAATTTGTTTCCCTGAACACAATGTTAAAACCCCGATATAGGGGGCTAGGCTCTGGGAAGGTGTGGTACCCGGTAAGGAGTATGACGTTATACCGTTTGGTAAAGTTCTACAGCAGTTTGACTATGTTCTTTATTATTCACACCGCGCGGTATGGTGTCTATTGCCAATATTGTTCAGCGCGTTTACTCCTGGTATGCCTGGTTTGACTATCGGAATAACAGGAAAGGTGACACTATTGACTCAGCTGTTCGACTCTCAAAGAAGGTGGGATCGTTCTCGAAGGCTTGGAATCTCGATTATTCTGTTCGTACAGTAATATAAGGTGTGCATCTGCTATAATGTCTACTAATTTGTATCTGCGAAGACTACGCATCATACACGCTACAGCTGGTTAGATTCTAGGAAGGAAACGTATTCGGAGAAAATAATGGCTCTTTACTAATTGGTAATGTCCTCCGACATATTGACCTTCTATTGTAGTATTCAATGCGTGAACTAAGGTGTCCATTTAAAATACTGTTCAGCGTATTTACTCCTGGAGTACCAGGCTTGACTCTCGTAATTGCAGGATAGTTGAGGTTGTTGGAGCAGCTGTTCGAAATTGAAAGATGGTCGAAACGTTCGAGAACGGTTTGACAATCGATCTTCTTATTCATGCATGAAATAAAGGTGCCCATCACTAATGTGTATGCTAATTCGATTCTGTGGACACGAGGTTATTCTCTGAACGTAAAGGAGTAGGTTTTCGGAACGTAAGGAATTCGGTAACAAGTTTGAATGTACAACCAATAGGTAACGTTCAACGGCGTCAGGACTCCATACTTTAGAGTCTATACCCTGAAGTAGGATGTATAGAGCTAATATTCCAAGGCGGATTTACTCCCGTTATGCCTGGGTCGACTCTCGTAGTCAAAGGATAGGTGAAGCTATTGAATTAGCAGTTCCACGCCCAAAGATGGTTGGAACGGTCTCGAACCATTTGACACTCGATCTGCTAAATCATATATGAAAATATGGTGTACGTCTGCTAAAGTGTCTATTAATTTGATTCCGAGTATATTAAGCACGCCAATGGCAAAAGCGGGTAAGTATTTTAGAAGCTAAGGCCTTCGGTAAATAGTTTGACACTATAATAATAGGTATCCTGCAACGGATTGACTTGGGACTATGTTATTTAAACCGTGAGTTAATGTGTCGATTGCTAATACTGTATAATGGATTTACTCCCGGTATAGCTGGTTTGATTCTCGGAATCACAGGATTGGTGAAACTATTGGTGTAGCCGTTCGTCTCTCACAGAAAGTGGCATCGTTCTCAGACGGTGTGCCGCTCTATTTTAATATTCGAACCGTGGAGGAAGGTGTCAGTTGCCAATATTCTTCAGCGGACTTACTCCCGGATTACCTGATTTGACTCTCGGAATCACAAGACATATGGAGCTATTGACTCATAGGTTCAACTCTCAAAGAGGGTGCTAAAGTTCTTGAACGGTTTCGCCATCGACCTTTGTGATTCATACATGAAGATAAGGTACCCGTCAAAGAAATGTATAGTAATTTCTTTCTCTGAATACGAGGTTACACTCTCGATGCAGCAGGTTAGCATCTCCATCGGTTTGGCATTCAGTGATACGTTTGACTTTTTAGCAATTGATAACGTTCTCTCACGGAGTGACGCTCTATTTTATTATTCACTCCTCGAACTAAGGTATCTATGGACAATCCTCTTCAGCGGATTTACTTTCGGAGTACCTAGTTTGACTCCTGGAAGCACAGGATAGGTGGAGCTATTGATTTATCCGTTCGAATCTCAATCAGGGTTGTAACGTTCTCGAACGGTTTGGCTATCGATCTTACATGAAGTTAACGTGCTCGTCGCGGAAATGCCTACTAATTTCATTCTCTGAACACGTAGTTATACTTGCGAGTCAGATGCTTAGCTTTTCGGAGGATAAGGTCTTCTGTTGAACGTTTGACTTTGTACGAATTGGTAATGTTCTACATCGGTTTGAGGGTCAGCATCAACATTGAAACCGTGAATTAAGGTGTCTATTGCCCATACTGTTCAGCGAATATACTCACGGAATACCCGGTATGATTTTCGGAAGCAGAGGAGATGTGAAGCTATTGACATACCTGTTCGAATATCATAGATGTTGGTAATGGCTTCGAACGCTTTGTCCCTCAGTTTTCCAATTCCTAAACGAAATTAAGATGCAATCACTATAACGTATAGTAACGTGCTTCTCTGAACACGAAGGAATACTCTCGATAGAGTGGGTTAGTCTTTCGGAGGGTATGATCTTCGGTAAAAATTTGACTTTCTAAGGTTTGGTAATGTTCTACAACGGCTTTGAGATATGCTTTAATATTCAAACCGCGAATTTATGTGTCTGTTGCTCATACTGTTCAGTGGATTTACGCCCGGAATACCTCGCTTGACTCTCGGAATCGTAGGATGGGTGAAGCTATTGACATAGCCGTTCGAAGACCACACCAGCTGGCAACGTTCTCGAACGGTTTCACCCCCGGTCTTCTCATTGGTACATGAAATTAAAGTGCCCTTCACTGCAATGTATACTAATTTGTATCCCTGAGTACGAAGTAATACTCTACATACATCGGGTTAAGTACTCGGAGGGTAAGGTTTTCTGTAAAACTTTTGACTTTGCAGCAATTGGTAACGTTCTCAAACGATTTGACGAACTATTTTAATAGTCACACCGTGAATTAACGTGTCGATTGCTAATTCCGTTCTTTTGATATAATCCCGATATAGCTTGTTTGACTCTCAGAATCATGGGATAGGTTACGCTACTGACTTAGCCGATCGTCTCTCATAGAAGGTAGTAGCGCTCTCGAACGGTTTGCTGGTCGATCTTCTAATTCATACATGAAATTGAGGTGTGTGTCTCTAATATGTTTACTAATTTGATCCTCTGATCACGAAGTTATACTCAAGATTTGGCGGGTTATGTTCTCCACAGGTAAGTCTATCTGCAAAATGTTTCACGCTAAACCAGTGGGTAACTTTCGAGAACGATTTGACGGTCTGATTTAATATTCATGCCGCGAAATGAAGTGTCTGATGCTGATGCTGTATAGTGGAATTAACGCCGGAAATGCTGGTTTGACTCTCGGTTGCACCGGACTGGTGAAGCTTTAGACGTAGCCGTACGACTCTCAAATGGGGTGGTAACATTCTCGATCGCTTTGATTCCAGATGCTGAATCTTAAACATGAAAATGTGGCCTCCATCCGCTAAAATGACCATTAATTTGTTTCCGTGAACATTGAGCATGGCACTCGCTATTGCCGGATTGGCTCTCCTAAGGATACGTGTTCTGTGAGAAAAACGATAATGTATGAACTGGTAACGTGCAACAACCGTTTTACTGTGAACTATAATATTTACACAGTGAAATAGGGTGCCTATTGCCCATACGGAACAACAGATTTACTTGTGAAATACCTGATTTGTCTCTCGGAATCACAGCATGGGCGAAACAATAGTCTTAGCCGCTCGAATATGAAAGGTGGTGGTTTCGTTCTCGGACTGTTTCATCCTCGATCTTCTAATTCATGCATGAAAATATGGTGTACGCCAGCTGAAATATCTACGCATTTGTTTTTGTGAAAACAATGCAAGAGAATCGCTACAGCCGGTTGGGTTCTCAGATGGTAAGTTATTGGGTAAATTTACAGACCTCATAACAGTTGGTAATGTTCTCCTTTGAATTGACTCTTTACTTTAATTTCATACCGTGAATTAACGTATGTGGTGCCAATACTGTTCAGCGGATCTACTCCCGTTGTAGCTGGTTTGACTTTCTGAATCACAGGATAGGTGAAGCTATTGACCAAGCAGTTCGAATCTCTGAGACGGTGGTATCACTCTCGTACCGTTTGATATTCGATCTTCGTATTGATGGATGAAATTAAGGTGTCCGTCTGCTAAAATGTCTACGAATTCGTTCCTGCGGAATCGAAGCAAGACAATCGCGATGACGGCTTGCGTTGTCGGAATGTAAGGTGTAGTTTAAGAAGTATGTGATTATAACAGTAGCTTTTGTTCTCCAACGGACTGCCTCTCTACTTTAATATTCAATCCGTCAAGCAAGGTGCCTACTGCCAACACTCATCGGCGGATGTATTCAAGGAATTCCATGCTTGCCTCTCGGGAACACAGGATTTGTGACGCTATTGCCATAGCTGTTCGAATATCATAGAATTCGGTAACGTTCTCGAACGATTTCATATTCGATCTTCGAATACATACATTAAATTAAGGTGCGCGTCACTAAAATGTATACCAATTTACTTCTCTGAACACGAAGTTATACTGTCGTTACTTCACGAAGTTAAGGCCGTCTGCGAAAGGTTTGACGCCATATCAATTGGTAACCTGCTACAACGGTTTGACTACGTATTTTTACAATTATACCGCGAAATAGGGTACCTAATGCCCATACTGAATAGCAGATTCACTCTTGGAATACGTGATTTGCCTCTCGGAATCATAGGACAGGGGAAGCTATAGACTTAGCCGTTCGATACCGAAAGAAGGGTATATGGTTCTAAAAGGGATTGAGCCTACATCTACTAATTCATACATGAAATTAAGGCGCCCGTCTCTAAACAGTATACTAATTTGTTCCTCTGAACACGAAGTTATACCTTCCATACACCGGGATAGGTTTTCGGATGGTAGTGTCTTGGGAAAAACGTTTGACTTTTTTGCAACTAGTAACTTCTCACACGGTGTGACGCTCTATTTTAATATTCACCCCGCGAATTAATGTATCTATTTGCTATACTGTTCAGAGGATTTATCCCAGGAGTACCTGGTTTGTCACTCCGAATCACTGTATATAATCCCGAACTGGTTGGTATCGTTCTCAAACCGTTTGACGCTCTATTTTAATATTCAAAACGTGAATGAAGTTGTTTAATACCAATACTGTTCAGCGTATTTAGTCCCGACATAACAGGTCTGACTCCCGGAATCGCAGGATGGGTAGAGCTATTGGCGTAGCCGTTCGTTTCTCACAAAATGTGCCAACGTTATCGAGCGGATTGACACTCGATCTTCTAAATCATACATAAAGTTAAGGTGCCCGTCCCAGAAATGAAGACGAACTACCCTCTCTGAACGCTAGGTTATACTCCCAATGAAGCCGGTGAGGTTCGCGGATGGTATGGCCTTTGGAAAGACGTCTGACTTTATATGAATTGTTAACCCTTTCTTAACGGTTTGACGCTCTACTTTAATATCTACACCGTGATGAAAGTTGTCTATTGCCATTGCTGTTCAGCAGACTTACCCCTGATATAACTGGTGTGACTCTAAGGATCACAGGATTGGTGAAGCTATTGTCTTAGATGTGCGACGCTCAAAGAAGGTGGAAACGTTCTCGATCGGTCTGACACTCGCTCTTTTAATTCATACATAAAATTATGGCGTCCGTCACTGGAATGAATACTAATGTGTTTCCCTAAACACGCAACTATACTCTCGATACGGTAGGTTAGCATCACGTACGGTAAGGAACTCGGTAAAATGAATGACTTTATGCGAATTGGTGATGTTCCCCAACGGTTTGACTAAATACATTAACAATCATACCGTGAATTAATGTGTCAATTGCCAATAGTACTCAGCGGGATTGTTCCAGGAATACCTGATCTGACTCTCGGAAACCAGGATATGTGGCGCTATTGACATAGCTGTCCGAATGACGGTGAATGTGGTAACGATCACGAACTGATTTACACTCGTCCTTCTAATCCATACGCGAAATTAAAATACCTTCACTAAAATGTACACTAATGTGTTTCGCTAAATACGTTGGTTTACTCTCGGTCTGGCGGGATAGCTTCTCGTACGATAAGGCATTCGGTAAAGCGTTTGACTTTATAGGAATTAGTAACGATCTCATACGGTGTGACGAAATATTTTAATATTCAAACCGGGATATAATGTGTTTATTGCCGGTACCGTTCTGCGGATTTAATAATGGAATATCTCTATTGACTATCTGAATCACAGAACGTATGATGCTATTCAGATCCAAGTTTGAATCTCCAAAAATGTGGTAACTTTCTTTAATGGTTTGGCACTTGATCTCCTTATTAATAATGAATTTAAGGTCCCTGTCACTAAAATGTATACTAATTTGATCCTCTGAACACGAAGTTATACACTTGATACAGCGGGTCAGCTTCACGGAATGTTAGCTCTTCGGTAAAGCGTTTGACTCTACACGAATAGTTAATGCTCTACAATGGTATGATGCTCTGCCTCAATATTCATACCGTGAAATAAGGAGTCAATTGCAAACACTCTTCAGCGGATTTTCTCCGATATTACCTGATTTGACTCTCTGAGTCACAGGATAAGTGGAGCTATTGACCTAGCCGTTCGACTGTCAAAGAAGCTATTGTCCCAGCTGTTCGAATCTCATGGGAGGTAATCACGTTCTCGTAAGCATTGACACTGGATCGTCGAATACACACACGATATTATAGTACCCGCCTCTAAAATCTATCCGAACTTGTTTTTATGACCACGAAGTTGTACTCTCACTACAGCAGGATAGCTTCACGGAATGTAAGGTCATCGGTATAATGTTTGACACTATACGAATAGGAAAAGCTGTACAACGGTTTGATGCTCTGCTTTAATATTCATACAGTGAAATAAGCTCTCTATGGCCAATACAGGTCAGAGGAATAGTCCCGGAATGGCTCGTATGTTGCACGGAATCACAGGATAGGTGAAGCTTATGACTTAGCCGTTCGTCTCTCATAGATGGTTTTATCGTTCTCGAACAGTTTCACCATCGATTTTCTAATTCACTTGAAGTTAGAGTGCCGACACGGAAATGAATTCCGATTTCTTTCTCTCAGCACGATCTTATACTCTCGATGAAGCCGCTGAATTTCGGGGGAAGGTAAAGCCTTCGGTAAATCGATTGACCTTATACCAATTCGTAACGGTCTGAAGCGTTATGACGTTCAACTGCAATTTTCACACTGCGAATTAAGGTGTCTGTTTCCAAACCACGTCATCGGACTTTCCGGAACACGTGGATTGACTCTGCGAACCACAGGGTAGGTGAAGCTTGGTCGTTCGTCTCTCACCGAAGTTGGTAACTCCCTTGAAATGTTTGAGCCTCTATCTTCATATTGCTACATTCAATTAACGCGTCCGTCTGCAAAAGTGTCTACTAATTTGTTTCGTTGAACGCTATGCAAGACACATGCTGCAGCGGGTTAGTCTCTCGGAGGGTGCGGTATCCTGTATGAAATCCGACCATACACCAGTAGGTTCATTTCACGATGGTTCGAGTCTCTGTATTACTATTTATACCGTAAATTAAGGTGTCAATTGACAATACCGATCAGCGGATACACTCCCGGCATAGCTGATTTGGCTATCTGAATCACAGGGTAGGTGAAGCTAGTGACTTTGCCGTTCGACTCCCAAAGGTGGTGGGATCGTTCTCGAAGGGCTTGAATCCAGATTATTTAATTCATACATGAAAATAAGATAAAATCACTATAATGTATACTAATGCGATTCTCTGAACACGAGGTTATACTCCCGAAATGGCAGGTTACCTTCACCGAAGGAAAGTCTATTCGTAAAAGGTTTGACTCTATACCAATAGGTAATGTTCAATAACTGTTTGGCGGTCTGCTTTAATATTGAAACCGTTAATTATGGTGTCTATTGCCATCACTCTTCAGCAGGCCTAATCCCGGAATACATGATTTGAATCTCCGAATCACAGATTAGGTGATGCTATTGACATAGCTGTTCGTTTCTCGCAGAATGTTGTAACTTTCTCCATCGGTGTGACCTTTGATTTTCTAGTTCGTACATGATATTGAGGTGCCCGTCTCTAAAATGTCTACTAATTTGTTTCGATGAACACGAAGTCATACCCTCGACACAGCGGCTTATGTTCTCTGAATGTAAGGGATCAGGCAAATAGTACGTCGTTATGCCAACTGGTAACGTTCACAAACGGTTTGACGCTCTACTGTAATATGCAAGCCCCGAATTAAGGTGTCTATTGCCAATAATCTTCAGTGGAATTACTCCCAGAATACCTGGTTTGACTCTTCGAATCACATGATTGATGAAGCCATTGACTTAGCCGTTCGCATCTGACAGAGTGTGTCAATGTTCTCAAACGGTGTGACTATTGATCCTCTAATTCATACATTAAATTGTGGCCCTCGTCACCAAAATTTATGACAGATCGTACCTTTCAACACGTTGTTATACTCTCGATACAGTGGAACAGTTTTTCGGAGGTTAAGTCATTCTGTAACAAGTATAACTCAACACGGGTAGGTAAAGTTCTACTAAGCATTGACGGCCTGCTTTAATATTCAAACCATGATTTGAGGTGTCTATCGCCAACACTGTATGTCAAGTTTACTCTCGTATTATATGGTGTGTCTTTCGGTATCTCAGGATATGTGAAGCTATGGACTTAGCCGTACGAATTTCAAGGAAGGTGCTAACGTTCTCGGACGCTTTGACTCTCGATTTCTGTTAACATTAAGCAGGACATTCGCTACAGCAGGATTGGATCCCGGAAGGTAAAGAATTCATAAAAGGAATGACTCTATACTAATTGGTAATTTTCTCCGACGGTTTGACTCCCTACAGTAATATTAATGCCGTGAATTAAGCTGTCAATTGCCAATACCCTTCGTCGGATTTACTCCGGTATTACCTGATTTGACTATCGGAATAGCAGGATATGCGAAGCTAATGACTTAGCCGTTCGACTCTCAAAGAAAGTGGTAGAGTTCATGATAGTTTTGATACTCAATCTCTTACTTCATACATGAAGTTCAGGTGCCCAGGTCGGAAGAGTATACCAACTTGCTTCTCCGAGCATGAAGTCAAAATCTGGCGGCAGCGAGTTACGTTTCCGGAAGGCAAGGTATTCGGCAAAAATTTTGCTCTGTACCAATTCGTTATGATCCACAATTGTTTGAATCAGGAATGTAATATTTATACCGTGAAATGGGCTCTATGGTGCCAATAGTACGCAGCAGAGTTTCTTCCGTAATACCTGGTTTGACTCTCGGAATCACGGGAAAGCTGAATCTATCGACTTAGCCGTTTGACTCTCAAACAAGGAGGTAACGTTGTCGAAACGATTGACCCTTGATCTTGCAATTTATACACGAAACTAAAGTGCTAGTCTCTAAATTGTATACTAATTTGCTTCACTGAACAGCAAGTTATATTCTGGATACAGCGAGTTGGCACCGCGGATGGTAAGGCCGTCGGTGGAGCTTTTGACATTATACCAATAGGTAACTTTCATCAATCGCTGGGCTCTGTACGTTAATATTCAAACTGCAAACTAAGGTGTGCATTGCCAATAGTGTACAGCGGATTTCCTATCGGCGCACCTGGTTTGCCTATCGGAATAGCAGGGTAAGTGAGGCTACTGACTTAGCCGTTCGACTCTCAACGGCAGTGGTAACATTCTTGAACGTTTGAACCATCAATATTCTAATTTGTACACGAATTTAAGGTGCCGTCATTATAATGTATACTAATGAGTTTCCCTAAACACGTTGCAATACTCTAGATACGGCGGGTTAACGTATCGGACGGCGAGGCATTCGGTAAAACGTATGTCTTTATAGCAAATAGTTACGTTCTCACAAGTGATGACGCTCTATTTTAATATTCACTCCGCGAATTTAGGTATGTATTGCCAATACTCTTCAGCGCATTTACTCTCGGATTATCTGGTTTGTCCCTCTGAATCGCAGAATGTGTGAAGCTACTGACTAAGCCATTCGTCTGTCATAGAAGATGGCAACCTTCCTAAAAGTTTGATCCGTAATCTTCTTATTCAGATGTGACATTAAGATGCGCGTCACTAAAATATATACTAATGTATACATTTAACGTATACTGTTTGGGAACGATACTAACTGATATAAAGTGACGCGTTTCACCCAAGACCGTACCATCCGCGAACATCACCCACTTCATCGAGAGTATGACTTCGTGTTCAGAGTATCAAATTAGTAAACATTTTAGTGACGGGGACCTTAATTTCATTGTGAAAAAGAAGAAAAAGAGTCAAGCGTTTCGAGAAAGTTCTCAACTTTTTTAGGAATCGATCTGATCAGTCAATGGCTCCACCTATCCTGTGACTCCGAGAGACAATCCAAGTATTCCAGGAGTTAATACGCTGAACAGTATTGTCACTAGACACTTTAATTGACGGTATAAATAATAAAGAACACAGTCAAACCGTTCGAGAAGGTTACAAGTTCTTACAAAGTCAATTGTTTTACAGAAGACCTTATCTTCCGAAAAAATGACCCGCAGTATCGATAGTATAACTTCGTGTGCAGAGAAAGAAATCAGTCCTCATTTCAGTGACAGGCTTCATGTATAAATTAGAAAATAGAATGTCAAGTCGTTCGTGGAGGTTACAACCTTCTTTGAGAGTCAAACATTTTAGTCAATATCTCCTCCTATCCTCTGATTCCGAAAGTCAAACCAGTCATTCCGGGAGAAAACCCGGTTAACTGTTTTGGCAATGGACACCATAATTCGCGATATGCATAATAAAGTAGGGTGTCTAACCGTGGAAGAACGGTACGTATTAGTATAGAATCAAACATTCACCGAAGGCCTTACATTTCGAAAAGCTAATCCACTGTATCGAATGTATAACTCCGTGTTCAGGGAAGCAAGATAATATGCAATTTAGTCGAGCGCACCTTAATTTCGTGTACGAATTAAGAAATCGAAGATCAAAACTTTCAAGAACGTTGCCAAACTCCTTGGCAGTCAAACGGCTAAGTCAGTAGCTTCACCTATCCTGTTATTTCGACAGTCAAACCAGGTATTGCGCAAGTTTCTACGACGAACAGTATTGGCAAAAGACACCTCAATTTACGGTTTGAACATTAAAGTATTGTGTCAAACTGCTTGAGAGCATTACCAATTGGTATAACGACAATCGTTTTACCAGAGACCTTACCTTGAGAGAACCTAAGCCGCTGTAACCACTGTGTCAGTTATCATTCACGGAAGAAAGATTAGTAGACATTATAGCATAAGCACACCTTATTTTCATGTATGAACAGAATTATCGAGAATCAAACCGCTTGAGGACGATCTCATCTTCTCTGATAGTCGAACGGATAACATAGTAGCTTGACCTATCCTGTCATTCCGATAGTCAAACCAGGCATTCCCGGAGTCAATCCGCTGTACACTATAAGCAGTGTATACCTTAATTCACGGTTTGAATATTAATGCTCACAGTCTAAGCTTCGTAGAGCGATACCTATTGGGTTAATGTCAATAGCTTTACCGATGGCCTTACCTCCGAGAAACTGACCTGCTGTATCGAGAGTATAACGCGCGGTCAGGGAAAGAAAGCAGTATTCATATGAATGTCGGGCACCTTAACTTCATGTATGAGTTAGAAGATTGAGGGCCAAACCGCTCGTGAACATTCCTAGCTTGTGTGAGCTACGAACAGGTAAGTCAACAGCTTCACCTATCGAGTGGTTCGTAGAGTCAAACCAGATATTCCCGCAGAAAGTCCGCATAAGAACTTTGGCAATAGGCACATTAATTTAAGGTTTGCATATTAAAAGAGAGCGTCTAACCGTTTGAGAATGGTATCAGTTTCTATAAAGTCAGACGATTTACCGAAAATCACACCCTCCAAAAAATAACACGCTGTAGCGAGAGCATAGCTTCAAGTTGAGGGAGAGAAATTAGCTTTCATTACTGTCATGTGCACCTTATCTTAGTGTATGAATTAGAAGATCGAGGATCAAACCGCTCGAGAACATTACCACCTACTGTTACAGATAAACGGCTAAGTAAATACTTCAACAATCCTTTGATTCCATAAGTAAAAACCAGGTATTCCGGAGGTACATCTGCTGAATCGTATTGGAAATAGACACCTCAATTTACGGTTCCAGTATTATTGTAGAGCGTCAAACTGTTTGTGTGCGTTGCCAATTGCATATATTCAAAGGCTTTACTGGAGACCTTACGCGCCGAAAGTCTAACCCACTGTATCGAGAGTATAATTTCGTGTTCAGGAAAGTAAGTTAGTGTTCATTAGAGTGACGGGCACCCTTTATCCCCGTGCATGAATTGGAAGGTCGAGGATAAAACCGTTCGAGAACATTAACACCTTCCGCGAGAAACAAACGGCTAAGTGAATAGTTTCACATATCCCGTGATTCCGAAAGTTATACCAGATATTCCGGGAGTAAATGCGATGTACAGTATTGGCAATAGACAATTCACTTCACGGATTGGGTATTAAAGCAGGCCGTCAGGCCGTTGTAGAGCATTCCCAATTCGTGTAGGGTTAAACTTCATGCAGAATGCTTTACCCTCCGAAAAGCAGTCCAGCTGTATGCAGAGACTAACACCGTGTTCAGACGACCGAACAAGTAATCATTTACTAGGGAGCACTTTAATTTCATGCATGACTGACAAGGTCGAATGTCAGTCAGTTCGAGAAAGTTACCACATTCTATGAGATTCGAACAGGTAAGTCCATAGCTTCAGATATTCTGTAAATCCGAAAGTCGCACGGTATATTTCGGATGTAAATTCGCTGTACAATGTTGGCACTAGTAACCTCAATTTGCGGATTAAACTATTTAAATACAGCGTCACCCGTTTGAGAACATTACCAATTCCTGCAAAGTCATACATTTTACCGAAAGCATTACCGCCGAAACGCTATCCCAAAGTATCGAGAGTACAATTTCGTGTTCAGAAAATTAAGTTAGTGTTCATTACAGTGACAGGGACCATAATTTCAGTATGAATAAGAAGATCGGGGGTCAAACCGTTCGAGTACATTGCCATCTTCTGTAAGAGCTAAGTCAACACCTTCCCTATAGTCGTGGTTCAGAGGGTCATGTCTGCAATTCCAGGAGTAAGTCCACTGAACAGTATTGGGAATAGGCACCTTAATCAACGGCTTGAAATATAAACGAGAGAGTCAATCCGTTGGAGCACATAAGCAATTTTTATATAGTCATACTATTTACCGAATACATTACCTTTCTAGAACCGATCCAGCTGTATCGAGTATCATGCTTAGTGCCAGTGGGAACCAGTTAGTGGACTTTTTCGCAGACGAGCAGCTTTGTTTCATATGTGAATAGCAATGTTGGCAGTCATACCGTTGCAGAACGATTCAACCTTCCATTAAAGCCCCAGATCAAAGACAACTGCTTCTCCTATCCTGTGATTGCGAGAGTCAGACCACGTATTTTAGGCGAAAATGCGCTGAACAATATTGGAAATAGATACAATTATTGTAGGCACAAATGTTAAGGTTGGGAGTCAAGCCGACGTAGAACATTTCCAATTCGAATGACGTATTTCTTTTTAACCTATACCATACTTTCCGAGAACGCAAGCTGCCGTAAACTTTTGTCTTGTTTGGGTTCAAAGGAACGAATTAGTAGACATTTTATCAGACGAGCACGATAATTTCATGTATCAATAAGAATCTCTAGCGTCAAGCCGTTCGAGAAGGGTTACCAGCTTCATCGCGTGTCCAACGGCTGAGTCAATAGCTGCAAATATACTTGTGATTCCGAGAGTCATGCCTTGCATTCCAGGAGTAAATCCGCTGGATAAGCATTGGCGATAGATACCTTAATTCACGGCATGAGAATTAAAGTACAGTGTCACATAGTTGTGCCACGTTACCTATTGGTATAGAGTCTAACGATTCACCGAAGGCCTTACCTTCCGAGAAGCAAACCCGCTGCTTCGAGAGTATGACTTCGGGTTCAGAGTAGCAAATTAGTATACATTTCAGTGACAAGCGCCTTTATATCATGTTTGAATTAAAATATCGAGTGTCAAACCGTTTGAGATCGTTATCACCTTCTTCGAAAGTCGCACACTTAAGTCAATTGCAGCACCTCTCCTCGGATTACGAGAGGCAAACCAGGTATTGCAGGAGTACATGCGCTGAAAAGTGTTCACAATAGACAGCTTACTTCACGGCATTAATATTAGCGTAGGGAGTCAAACCGTCGGAGAACATTACAAATTCGTATAGAATCATTCCTTTCTTGAATACCTTACCTTCCATAGCTCAATCCTGCTGGGTCGAGTGTCCTGCTTAATGTCACTAGAAATAAATTACTAGACATTTTAGGGGACCGACACCACATGTTCACCTATAAATATCAAAATCGAGAGTCAAACCGTTCCAGAACGTTACTACCGTCTTTGAGAGTCTAACTGATAAGTTAATAGCGTCACCGTTCCTGTGTTTCCTAGAGCCATACCTTGCACTCCGAGATTAAATGCTCAGGACATTTTTGGCAATAGGCACCTTAATTCACGGTATGAATGTTAAAGCAGACCATGATACTGTTGTAGAACGTTACATATTGCTACAGAGTCAAACTTTGTGCCGAAGGCATTACCTTCCGAGGACCTGACCCGCTGCATAGAGATCATACCTGCGTGTGGAGAAAGGAAAATTTGTACACATTTTAGAGACGGGCACATTAATTTTGCGTATGAATTAGAGGGTCGAGAGTCAAACCGATCTCGATCATTACCACCGTCATTGAGAGTCCAAGGGCTAAGTCAATATCTACACATATCCTGTGATTCGGAGATTCAAAGCAGGTAATCCGAAAGTAAATCCACTGTAGAGTACTGGAAATAGACACCTTACTCCGCGGGTTGAATATTGATATAGAGTCTCACCCCGTTTGAAAACGTTACCAGTTGCTATAAAGTCAATCTTTTACCGACAGCCTTACCGTCCGCGAAGATAGCCCGCCGTATCGAGGGTATATATTCGTGTTCAGAGAAGGTCATTAATATACATTGTGGAGTCGGCACCGTAAATTCGTGTATCAATGAGAATATCTATGGTGAAACCGTTCGAAAACGTTACCATCAACTTTGAGTGTCGAACAGCTAGGTCAGTAACTTCAGGATGCCCAGCGATTCGGAGGGACAGGCCCGGTATTGCTGGAGTAAATCCGCTGAACAGTTTTCCCAACAGGCACCATAATTTACGGTTTGAATAAAAAAGGAAAGCATCAAACCGTTTTAAAACATAGCCTATTGGTATAAAGTCAAACGTTTTACCGAAGCCCATACCTTCCGCGAACATCACCGGCTACATCGAGAGTATAATTTCGTGTTCAGAGAAAGAAACTAGTCTTCATTTCAGTGACGGACACCTTATCTTCTTGTATAACTTAGAAAATCCAGGGTCAAACCGCTCGAGGGCGGTGCCACCTTCTGTGAGAGACGATCGGTAAAGTCAATAGCTTCATCATTCCAGTGATTCCGAGAGTCAAACCAGGTATTCCGAAAGTAAATCCGTTGAATGGTATTGGCAATGGACACATTAGTTCGCGGTATGAATATTGAAGTAGAGAGTTGATCCTTCGAAAAGCATTACCAATTGGTATGAAGTCATTCGGTCAACCGTAGTAGTTACACTTCGATGAGCTAACCCGCTATATAGACCGTATAACTTCGTGTTTAGAGGCTCACATTACTATACACTTTAGTGTCGGCGCCGTAATTTCGTGTATGAATTAGAATATAGATGGTTAGACCGATCGAGAACGTAACCACCCCCTTTGAGGGCAGAACGGAAAACTTAATAGCTTCACCTTTCCTGTGGCTCCAAGGGCAGAAACATGTAATCCGAGAGTAAATCCGCTGGACAGGATTTGCAATAGACACCATAATTCCCTGTTCTAACATTAAAGTAGAGCATCGAACCGTTGTAAAACTTTACCTATTGATATAGAGTCAATCACTTTTCCGGTGGTCTTACCTTCCGAGCAGCCTAACCAGCTGTAGTGAGTGTCCTGCTAAATATTCGCGGGAAAAAATTAGTAGATATTCTGGCAGAGCGACATCAGATTTTCATGCATAAGTATTTAAAATCGTGAGTCAAGTTGAACGAGAATGCTACCATTTGCCTCGTGACTCGAACGGTTAAGTCAATAGCATCACCGATCCTGTGATTCCAAGTGTCAATGCAGTTATTGCGGGCGTAAATGCAATGAATAGTGTTGGCAATTGATACCTTAATTCACGGTTTGAATATTAACGCAGACCGCCATACTGTTGTAGCACTATACCTATTGCTTTCTACCGAAGGCATTAGCTTCCGAGAAGTTGGCCCGCTGTATCCAGATTACAACTTTGTGTTGAGCGAAGAAAATTAGTACACCTTTTAGTGATGGACAGCTTAATATCATGTGTGAATTGGAATATCCAGGGTCACACCGCTCAAGAACGTACCACCTTCCTTAAAGTTCGAATAGCTAACACAATAGCCTTTTTGATAGTCTATCGGCAAAGTCAGTAGCTTCACCTATCTTGTGCCTGCGAGAGTCAAACCTGACACTGCCGGAGCAAATGCGCAGTACAGTATTGGCAATAGTTTCCTTAATTCACTGTATGAATATTAAAGTAGAGAGTCAAACAATCGGAGGACATTACCAATTGTTATAAAGACCTTTTTTCACGAATGGCTTCCCTTCAGTAAACCTTTCCCGCTGTATCCATTGTATATGTTCGTTTGGAGAGAAACATATTAGTATATATATTAATGACAGGCACTTTATTTAGGTATACGAATAGAAAATTCACGAGATGAATCTCTTGAGAACATTGCCAGCGTCTTTACTAGTTGAACGGCTAAGCTAACAGCATTACCTAACCTGTGATCGGAAGAGACAAACAAGGTAATCCGCCAATAAACCTGCTGTGCAGTACTGGCATTAGACATGCAATTTCACGGTATAAATATTGAAGAACAGGGTCAATGCGTTGCAGAACGTTTCCTATTGCTACAAAGTTAGACACTTTACAGAAGGCCTTATTTTCCGAGATGCTAACCCGCAGTATCGGGATTATAGCTTCGTGCTCAGCAATGTAAGTTATTATCAGTTTCTGTGTCAGGCACGTTAATTTCATGTATGAGTTAGAAAATCGAGGGTCAAACCAATCAATAACGTTACCACGGTCTGTGAGTGTTGCACAGCTAAGCCAATAGCATCACATTTCCTGTGATTCCGAATGAAAAAGCAGGTATTCCGCGAGTAAATACACAGGGCAGTATTGGCAATTGACACCTTAATTCACGGTATAAATATTAATGCAGACAGTAATACTGCTGTGGAACATTACATATTGGTATACAGTCAAACTTTCTGCCGAGGACCACACATGCCGAGAAGCCGACCGGCTGTACCGAGAGTATAGCTTAGTGTCCTGAGGGACGAATTAATATATATTATTGTGACTGGCACCTTAATTTCATGTATCAATAAGATGATCGAGAGGCAAACTTTTCCAAAACTTTACCAGCTCCATTGAGAGTCGCACAGCTAAGCAAATAGCTTCACCTATCACGTGATTGCGGGAGTAAATCCTGGCATACAAGGAGTAAATCATCTCAGCAACGTTGGAAATAATCGTGCTCAATCAAATGGAATGAATATTAAGCTAGACAGTCAAACCGTCGGTGAACATTTCCAACTTGTATATGGTCAATCTTCTTACGGAAGGCCTTGCTGTCCGAGAACCTAACCTGCTGTATCGAGAGTATAACATCTAGTCACGCGTAGCAAATTAGCTTTCATTTTAGTGACGGGATACTTTATTACAAGCATGAATTAGACGGTCGATGAGTCAAACCGTTCGTGAACGTTACAACCCTCTTTGAGAGACGAACGGCTAAGTCGATAGCATCACCTATTCCAAGGTTCCAAGAGTCAAATGAGTTATTCCAGGAGTAAATCCACTGAGCAATATTAGCAAAACACGCATTAATTCACGGGTTGAATAATAAAGTAGAGCGCCAAACCGTTTGAGATCGTTTCCAAATGGCATTAGGTCAAACCTTTTACTAATGACCATGCCATGCGAAAGCCTAACGCGCTGTATCGAGAGTTTGATAACGTGTTCAAGCCCTAAGAACGTATACATATTAGGACCTGGCTCCTTGGTTTCTACCATGAAGTACACGATTTAGTGTTGAAGCGTTCGAGAACGGTACCTCGTTCCTTGAGAATCGAACGGCTAAGTCAATATCTTCACGTTTCCTGCTATTCCGAATGTCAACCGATAAATTCCTGGAGTAAATGCGCGGTACAGTATAGGCAAAGAATCCTTAATTCGCGGACTGAATATTAAATTAGAGTGGCACACCGTGTGATAACGTTGATATCTCGTCAAACGTTATTTCCGAATGCCTTACCCTCCGAAAAACTAACCAGCTGTATCGGGAGTATAACAGCGTGTCCGAAGGTACGAACCAGAACACATTTTAGTGACGGGCACCATAATTCCCTGTGTGAAGTAGAAGGTCGTGTGTCAAACAGTTTGAGGACGTTACCACCTTCTTTGAAAGTCGAAAGCATATGCCAACAGCTTAACCTATCATATGATGCCGATACTTAAAACAGGTATTCCTTGAGTAAACGCCCTGAGCGATTTTGGCACCAGACAGTCTATTCCACGGAATAAATTATAAAGTACAGAGGCAAACCGTTGTAGATCGTCGTCTTGCGTTATACAGTCAATCTTTTCACCGAAGTCCTTACCTTCCTAGCACCTAACCCGCAGTATCTAGAGCATATCTTCTTGTCCAGAGAAACAAATTAGCAATCATTTTCGTGACGCTCACCTTAATTTCATGTATGAATTCGAAGGTAAAGTGTAAAACAGATCACGATCGATACCACCTTGTTTGATATTCGAGAGGCTAAGTTAATGGCTTCACATATCCTGTGATTCCGAAAATAGAACCAGGTATTCCGGGAGCACATCCGCTGGATATTATTGGCAATAGACAGCATACAGCACGGTATGAATATGAAGGTGGAGCGTTAGACGGTTATAGAGCTTCATCTTTTAGTTTAGAATCATACTTATTACCGAAGGCCATACCTTCCGGCAAGCCCACCCGCTGAAGCAAGTGTCTTGCTCAGTGTTCAATGTAGCAAATTAGTAAAATTTACTACGGGAATACATGGTTTGCCTCTTCGAATATTGGAATACGACAAGCTATGGACTTAGCCGTTCGTCTCTCAAAGAAGGTGGTAACGTTATCGAACGGTTTGTTCCTCGATCTTATAAATAATGGATGAAATGAAGGTGCCCGTCACTGCAATGTGTACTTTTTTTCTGCTCAGACCACGATGTTTTACTCTCGTGATCGCAGGTTAGCTTCTCTGAATGTACCGTCTTCTGTAAAGACTTATATTTTATACCAATATGTAACTTTGCACAACTGTGTGACCCTGTACATTAATATTTATACATGGAAGTAGGGTTTTTAATGACAATACAGTAAAGCGGATTTACACACGGAATACCTGGTTTGAACCTCGGTATCACAGAATATGTGAAGCTGTTGACTCAGCCGTTCGACTCTCAAGGAAGGTGGAAACGTTCTTGAAATTTTTAACCCTGGATTTTGTAATTCATATATGAAGTTAAGGTGCCCGTCACTGAAATTCATAATCACATGCTTCACTGACCACGAAGCTATACTCTCGATTCAGTGGGTTGCCTACTCCGCAGGTACGACCATCGTCGAAAAGTTAGGCTATGCCGATATCCAACGTCATACTGCGGTTTGACGGTCTACGTTAACATTCATACCGTGAATTAAGGCGTCTATTGCCAATATTGGTCAGTGGACTTACTCGCGGAATACCTGGTTTTACACACGGATCCACAGAATAGTTGAAACTGTTGACCTAACCGTTCGACTCACAAGGAGGATGGAAACCATCGCGAACGGTTTGGCGCCCGATCTTCTCAATCATACACGAAATTATGGTGCCCGTCACTGAAATGTCTACTAATTTGCGTCTCGGAACACGAAGTAATGCCCTCAATAAAGCGGGCTTGCATCTCGGAACACGAAGTAATGCCCTCAATAAAACGGGCTTGCATCTCGGAACACGAAGTAATGCCCTCAATTAAACGGGCATGCTTCTCGGAAGGAATGGCCTACGGTAGAAAGTTAGAGTGTGTACGAATGGGTAAAGGTCTACAATGGCTTGACCTCCTGCTATAATATTCGAGCAGTGAATGATGTTACGGCAGATCGAGCAACACTACTGTATGTTCTCCGTTAATTTCTTAAGACATGATTTTGAACCGTAAGCAATTCCTTCTCATTTTTATATTTATATACATATACTGCAATTTACTAATATGGTCATTACAATTTTTTTTCGAAATTGTCTATTGTTAGTTGAAAAAATTGTATTTCTGAATACAAGTGTCTTTGGAACTAGTTCAGTGCACGTTTATGACATTATTTTGTTAAATTTATTGTTATTTTAATCGATTGTCTGTATACGTACCTACGCTTTCGGGCGCGGTACGGTTGTAGTGGTCTTGTAGTTAGGTACGACAGATAGGAGCAGCATGCTGGATTGTCCTCGTTAATTTCTGTAACCCAGGATTTTAAACTGTATGCATTCTTTCCCAATTTGTCCTGTTATTTTATACGTTCTTTAATTTACTGTAATGATATTTTAGATTTCTTTTTGTAATTTTCAGGTTCTATTGTAACAAATTGTATTTCCTGGTAAAACTGCCTATGGATATAGGTGAGTGTACGCTAATGACATTATTTTGTTTAACTAACTGTTATTGTGTATGATTGTCTGTATACGTACCTAAGCAGACCGATCAACACGACTGGAGTGCACTTGCAGTTGCGTTCGGTACATCGTAGCGACACTACTGTACGATTATCGTTAACTTCTCCATTCTCGATATTGTATCGTATGCATTTTTTCCCATTTTTCCATTTATTTGTACAAACTGTAATGTTGTGTTATGATATTTTCGATATTTTGCGCCATATTCAATTGGCATTTTAGAAAATTGTATTTCTTAGTAAAAGTTCCCTTTTGGGATTAGTTGTTTGAACGCTTATGACAATATTGTGTTCAATTCCTTGTTATCTTATATGATTGTCTGAATACGTATCTATGATGCCTGAGTGTCACGAATAGAGTGGTCTTGCAGTTTCAGTCGACATATCGGTGCGACACTACTGCATGATTTTCGATAATTTATCTATCCATGATACTGTACCGTTTGCATTGTTTCCCAGTCTTCCATTTATTTATACATGCTGTAACTTACTGTTATGATATTTTCAATTTGCGTCAAAATTTTCCACTTTTATTTAAAAGAATTTGTTTACTAGTAAAAGTGACATTGGAACTTGTTGAGTGTACGTTAGTGACAGTATTTTGTTAAATATAATGTTATTTCATATGATTGTCTGTATACGTCGCTACGCTGTTTGTGCGACACGACTGGTGAGGTCTTGTTGTAGCGTCTGACAGAACGGAACTACCCTGCTATATGGTCTTTGTTAAATTCTTTAACAATAATGTTGTACCGTATGCAATCTATGGCAGTCTTCTATTTATCCCTACATGATGTAGTTCAAATTTATGATATTTTCCATGTTTATCAACGTTTACCAATATTGTTTTAAAAAACTGTATTTCTTAGTAAAAGTTTCTTTTGAGTTAGGAGAGTTTAGGTTCATAACAATATCATGTTAAATTCTCTGTTATTTTATATGATTACCTGTACACGTACCTACGCTGCCAGATCTACACGACGTGAATGGCCTTGTAGTTGCGTAGGCAGATCGGTGCGACAATAGCGTATGGCCCTTGTTTCTTCTTTGTCCTTACCTATGTGGCGTAAGCATTGAAAGGCTGGATTATATTTATTTCTACATACTGCAATTTACTTTTAGGATATTTTCGATTCGTTTCATAACTTCTAGTCTTTAATTTGAAAATCTGTATTTCTTAGAAAAGGTGTCTATGGAATTGGTTGAGTGTACGTGTGACGAGATATTATTATAAACCTGTCGTAGTTTTACATTATTGGCCGTATAGGTGCCCACGCAGCCGGAGCAACACGACTGGCGAGGTCTTGTAGTCGCGTACGGCAGATGGCAGCGGCACAACTGGATGGTCGTCGTTAATTCCTTTAAAAATAATGTTGTACCGTATTCAGCCTTTCGCAATTCTCTGTTTACTTAGAAATACCTTAATTTATTCTCACGATATCCTTTATTTCCTCCGATGTTTCAAATTGCTTTCTAAAATATAGTATTTCTTATTAGAGGTATCTTTGGAATTAGTTAAGGGTACGATTATGATAATATTTTGCTATACTTACTGCTATTTCATGCGGTTGCCTGTATGCGCACCTACGCGTCCGGAAAGACACGGCTGTAGTGGCTCTGCAGCTGCGTGCGGCAGATCGGAGCGACACTACTGGATGGTCTTCGATAATTTTTTTAACCTTAATAATGTACAGTAAGAATTTTTCCCCAGTTTTTCATTTGTTTGTCCATACTGTTAGTTGCTGCTGTGATATTTTCACTTCTCCTAAAAAATACAATTTCCGAAATAAAAAATTGGAGGGTTTGAATGAAATCGGAAATATCATAACAGTTGATCGTAGAATGTAGTAATAAATAGTTAGTATCGAAACAATGCAGTCGGCAGAATATCAAGGTTAGAGAAATTAACGAAGATAATACCGTAGTGTCGGATCGATATGCCGAACGCAACTGCAAGAGAACTCCACCCGTGTCGCTCCGGAACGTAGGTACTTACACGCACAATCGTTTAAAATAACAACAAATATAGAAAACTGATGTCATAATCGTACACTCAACAGATTCCAATGACACTTATCATGAAATGTACAATGATTGATATTAAAAATTGGGAATTAATGAAAAAATTCGTAAGTATTAAAACAGTAAATTACAGTATATATAAATAAATGGAAGAATGCGAAGGAATGCATGCGGTAGTATGTCAAGGTTAAAGAAATTAACGTAGACCATACAGCATTTGTCGCTCTGACCTAGCGAACACAACAACAGGATGAATCCAGTGCTGTCGCGCGGGCAGCATAGGTACATATGGAGACAATGATATATAATAACTAACTATTCAGCAACATAATGTCAGAAGCGTACACTCATCAAATTTCAAAGGCACAATTCATTAAATGTACAACGATTGATATTAGAAATTGGGAATTTTGAAAATATCAAATGTATCGTAACAGTAAATTACTGTATGTACTAATAAGTTGAAAATAGTGAAAGAATGCAAGTGGCACAATACCACGGTTAAAAAAATGAATATAGGTCATAGAGCAGTGTCGCTCCGATGTAGTGAACGCAATTACAAGATAAGTCCAGCCGTGTTGTCCCGGAAGCGTAGTAACGACTACAGACAATCGTATAAATTAACAGTAAGTTTACCAAATAATGTCATAAACGTACAGTCAACGAATACCAAAGACACTTTCACTATGGAATAAAATTTTGAAAAATAGAAATTAATAATTTTGAAAAATCGGAGATACCATATCAGTAAATTACAGCATGTAAACCTTACGTTGCAATATTAGCGATCAAGAAACTAACAATGCTCATAGGGTATTGTCTCTCCGCTGCCGAACGCAACTGCTTGACCACGCCAGTCGTGCTGCTTCAGCGGGGCTGGTACGTATACAGGCAATCATATGAAATGACAATCAGTTAATCAAAATATTGTCGTATGCGTACACTCAACTAATTCCAAACACATTTTTCGTATGAAACAAAAGTTATGTTCATTAAAAATTGATAATTTTGCGAGAAATCGAGAATATCATAAGAGTTAACTACAGCTTGCACAAATAAGTAGGACAGTGGGGAAAATGCATACGGTACAATACCAGGGCAAAAGAAATTAACAAACGCCATGCACGTGTCGCTCGGAAATGCCGTACGTAACTACAAGTACATTCCGATCGTGTCGATTCTGTGCGCTGCTATGCATACGGTCAAGCACCGTATCCCGACAATCCGATATAACGTAAGCAACTACTATCCCACTCCAGTCGTGTCACACCGGGGGAGTAGGTACATACAGAAACATTCACACAATGTAAAACCAAATTATATAAGGTATGGTCATAAAAGTACACTCAAGTACTTCCAAAGGCGCTCTTCAAAAGGAAAATATAATTCCCGAAATTAGAAAATAAAAATTCAGACGAAATCGAAGAAATCACAGCAATATACTACAGCGTGAGGAAATAAATAGCAAAGATGGGAGGAACTGCATATGGTACAAGTTCAAGGTTAAAGAAATTAACGTAGACCATCCATTAGCGTTGCTCCGATGTACCATACGCAACTAAAAGTCCACCACAGCCCTGTCGCCCCGGAATCGTAGGTATGAATATCGACAATCATATAATACAACATTGAAATTTCGAAAAAAAATCGTAAAGATCGAGACATTATATTACAGTGTGTGTTAATAAATGGAAGGTTGGAATAAAATGCATGCGGCACAAAGTCATGGTTAAAAGATTAACGAGGACCATCCAATAGTGTCGCACTGATCTGCTGAACAAAACTTCAAGACCACGCCAACTGAGTTGACCCGGATGCGTAGGTACGTGTGCAGACAATCATATAAAATAACAATATTATTAACAAGAAAATGTCGTGAACGTACACTCAACTAATTTCAAAGGCACTTTTACTATGAAATACAATTTCCATACATGAAAATTGATAATTCGAAGAAGAGCGAAAATATCACAACAGTAAATTACAGTATTTATAAATAAATGGAAAACTGGGACAGAATACATATGATACAAAATCAAGGTTATGGAATTAACTGAAACCATTCTGTAATGCCACTTCGGGCTGCCGAGTACAACTACAAGACCTCGACAGTCGTCTTGCTCCAGATGGGATGGTACGCATACAGATAATCGTATAAAATAACAACAAGCTTGGCAAAATACTGTAGCAAACATAAGCTCAACCAATTCGAATGGAACTTATACAAAGAAATACAATTTTTCAAAATAAAACGTATGAATTTTGAAATGTATCAAAAATATCATTATATTAAATTACAGTATATATAAACACATTGAAAACTGGGGAAAAATGCTTACGGAACAATATCAAGGCAATAGAAATTTCCGACGACCATTGAGTAATGTCGATCCCGTCTACGGAACGCAACTACAAGACGACTCCAGTCGTATCGTGCCGGTAGCCAAGGTACATATGGAGATAATCATATAAAATCAAAAGGAATATATCAAAGTATTGTCACAGACGTATGCTCAACTAATTGCAAAGGTATTTTTCATGTACGATACAATTTCTAAAATTAAATTTGAAATTTTGAAAAAATCTAAAATATCGTAACAGTAAATTTCAGTGTGTACACATCAACAGAAAACAGAGAAGGAATGCAAACGGTACAATATCAAGGTCAAAGAAATTTACAAAGACCTAACGGCACTGTCGCTCCGATCTAGCGAACACAACGACAAAACCAATCCAGCCATGTCGCACAGGACGCGTAGGTACGCATATAGACAATTATATAATGTATCAACAACCTTGACAGAAAAATGTCATATATGTTCACTCAACTATTTCCGACGACACGTTTACTAAGAATTACAAATCCCTAAACTAAAATTCATAATTGTGCCAAATCGAAAATGCCATAACTGTGAATTACAGCTTATGAAATTTAATACATGTCTACAAAGGAATTAATACTGTACAATATTAAGGTTAAAAATATATACAAAGGCCATACAGCTGTGACGTACCGAACTAATGAACGCATCTGCGAGACCACAGGAGCCGTGCTACTCTGGAAAAGCAGATACGTATAGAAGCTATCCTGTAAAATACCCAAGAACTTAATAAAATATTGCCATAAAGGTAAACACAAATAATTTTATAGGACACTTTTATTAAGAAATACAATTTTTCTCAACCATAAATCGAAAATTTTGAAAAAAAGATTGAGAATATCAAAACAATAAGTTACAGTATGTAGAAATAAATTTAAATCTGCGAAAGAATATAAACGATACAATATAGGGTTTAAAGAAATTAACAAAGACCATATACCAGCGTCGCTCCGATCATGTGAACGAGACAACAACATAATTCCAGCCGTGTCGTACAGGAAGCGTATGTACGTATAGAGACAATCCTATAAAATAACAATCAATTTACCAAAATAATGTCATAAACGTACACTAAACTAATTCCAAAGACACTTTTACTAAGGTATACGTTTCTTGAAATTAAAAACTGGAAATTAGGAGAAAAATCGAAAGTACGGTTACCGCTAATTGCAATATGTACAACATAAGGGTAGACTGCGAAGAAATGCATACGCTACGAAATGAAGGATGGAGGAATTAGCCATGACTATGAATAATGCCGCTCCGATGTATCAAAGGCAACAGCATGACCACTCCTGTCGTGTCGCTCGGGAAGCGTAGATACGAATAACAGACATTTGTATAAAATAACAGTAAGTTTGAGAAAATATTGTCATAAAAGTACAATGTACTAATTCCAATGACACTTATCCGAAAAACTCTATTTTTTGATATTAATAACTGGTATTTATGAGAAAAATCGAAAATATCGTAACTGTTAATTACAGTATGTAGAAATAAATATACATCCGAGATGGAATGCTTGCCATACAATATTCAGGTTAATCAAATTAATGACGCCCATCCTACAGTGTGGCTCCAATCTACCGGTCGCAACTACAAGACCGCAACTGTCGAGTCATTCCGGAAGCGTCTCTGCGAATAAAGACAATCTCTAAAAGTGACAATAATTTTATCAAAATAATGTCATCAACGTAAGCTCATCTAATTCAAAAGGAACTTAACCTTAACAATACATTTCTGGGATTAAAAACTGGAAATTTTGAAAAAAATCGGAAATGGGATAAGAGGAAGTTATAGAATGTATAAATAAATGGGAAACTGGGAAAAATGCGTACTGGCCAGAATCAGGGCTAAGAATAATAACGAAGATCATTAGTAATGTCGCTCCGATCTTCCGCACGCAACTATAAGGCCTCTCAAGTCGCATCGTGCCGGAAGCGTATTTACGTATACAGACAATCGTATAAAGTAACAATAAGAATAAAAAACTGATGTCACAAACGTACACTGAACTAATTCCAAAGTCACTTTTACTGAAAATTACAAATTATTAGACTAAGGATTAAAATTTTTTATAAAAATTGAAAATATCAATGCAATAAATAGGACTCTGCATAAATAAATGGAAGACTGGATAAAATGCATACGGTACAACATCAAGGTTAAAGAAATTAACGAAGACCATACAGTAGCATCGCTCCGATCTACCGAACACAACTACGAGGTCATTCCAGTCGTGTCGCACTGGAACCGTCGGTATGTACACAGGCAATCATATAGAATAACAATATGTTTAGCATAATATTATCGTAAACGTAAACTCAACTAACTCAAAAGACAATATTATTAAGGAATACAACTATCAAAATTGAAAATTGACAATTTTGAATAAAAATCGAAGATATGGAAGCAGTAAGTTACTGTATGATTAAATAAATGGATGCACCGGGATTAAAATGTATACCATACAAAATTAAGTTTAACGAAATTACCTACGACCGTCCAGTAGTGCCACTTCGATCTGCCGTACGCAAATACTGGACATCGCCATTAGTGTCTCTCCGGCAGCGTAGGCACGTATACAGACAATCATAATAAATACGAATAAGGTCAACATAATAATGTCATAAATGTAGACACAACAAAGTCCAAAGGTGCTTTTACTATCAAACTCAATATTTTCAACGAAAAATTGATAATATAGAAGAAAGTCGAGACTATCGTAACAGTATGTGACAATATATATAAATAAATCCTGACTGGAAAAAATGCATGCGGTACAATATCTAGGTTAGAGAAATTGCCGCAGAACACAGTACTGCTGCTTTCCTCTACCGTACGCAACTACAAGACATCGCCAGTTGTGTTACACTGGTACCGTACGTTCGTATGGAGACAATGATATAAAATAAAAATAAGTTTAACCGAATAATGTCATAAACGAATGCTCGAATAATTCCAAAGTCACTTTTACTAAGAAATACAATTTTTTTACATAGAAATTGAAAATTTCGAACAAGAACGAAAACATAGCAACAGTAAATTACAGTATCTATAAATAAATAGAAAACTGTGACAGAATGCAAATGGTACAAAATCAAGGATAATGAATTGACTGAAACCATACAGTAATGCCGCTTCGAGCTGCAGTGTACAACTACAAGACGTCGATATAACTTCATCTGGCCTGTGATAGCATGAGAATAAGCAGGTATTCCTGGCGTAAATCCGCAGAACAGTATTGGCAGTGGACACATTAATTCGCGGGTTGAATATTAATGTAGAGCGTCGAACTGTTTGGGTGCATTGCCAATTTGTATAAAGTCGAAAGTTTTACTGGAAGCCATACACTTCGAAAGCCGAACCAGCTGTATTGATGGTATAACTCCGTGTTCAGAGGAACAAATTAGTAGACAATCTAGTGACGCGCACCTCGATACACGTATGGGCAAGAAGATGGAGAGTCAAATCGTTCTAGAGCTTTACCACGTTCGCTGATAGTGGAACGACTGAGACCATAGCATCTGCTATCCTGTGATTCCGAAAGTGAAACCAGGTATTCCGGGAGCACATCCGCTGGACAATATTGGCAATAGACGGCTTATTTCACGGTATGCATATGAAGGTAGAGCGTCCAACGGTTATAGAGCTTCATCATTTAATTTAGAGTCAAATTCTTACTGAGGGCCATACCTTCCGAGAAGCCCAAACCGCTGCAGCATGTGTCTTGCTCAGTGTTCAAGACTGCAAATTAGTAACATTGACTGCGGGAATACGTGGTTTGACCCTTAGAATATTTGAATACGTCAAGCTATGGACTTAGCCGTGCGTCTCTAAAAGAAAGTGCTAACGTTCTCGAACGGTTTGATTGTCGATTTTTCTATTCATACATGACAATAAGGCGTCCTTCTGCTAAAATGTATACTAATTTGTTTCGCTGAACACAACGTTATACCAAGGATACAGCGGGTTATGATCTCAGAAGGTATTGTCCCCGGAAAGAATATTACGTCACGCCAATTGGTTACGTTATCAAACGGTTTGTCGCTCTACATTAATATTCATGCCGTGAATTAAGGTGTCCATTGCCATACAGTTCAGTGGATTTAATCCCTCAATTCCAGCTTTGACTCTGGGTTACACAGGATATATGACGCTATTAACTTAGCTATGTGACTTTCAGAGATGCTTGTAACGTTCTGGGACAGTTTGATTCTTGATCTTCTAAGTCGTACTTGAAATTAAGGTGCCCGTTACTAAAAGGTATACAAATTTGTTTCTCTGGCCACGAAGTTATACTCTTAATACTGCGTGTTTGGTTCTCGGAAGTTGGGGTCTTCGGTAAAATCTTTTACACTATATCAATTAGTAATATTCTACAACAGTTGGACTCTGTACGTCAATATGTATATCGTGAACTAGGTTGTCTTTTGCCAATAGTTTACAGCGTCTTGAATCACGGAATACCTTGTTTGGCACTCGGTATCACAGGAGAGCTATAGCTATTGATATAGACGTTCTAATCTATGAGTAGGTGGCAAGATTCTCGAGCTGTGTGACCCACGATCTTGTAATTCATACATGAAATTGACATGCCCGTCCTTAAAGTAGATAGTAATTTTCATTTCTGGTCACTCTAGCATACTCTGGATATAGCGGGATACGGTCTAGTAATGTAAGGCCTTAGGTAAAAAGTTTGATTCCATAGCAAACGGCAACCCTTTACAACGTTTTGACTCTGCACCTTAATATCTGTTGCTTGAAATAGGACGTCTAATGCCAATACTGTACGGCGGATTTACTTCCGGTATACCTGGTTTGGTTCTCGTATTCACAGGTGAGGTGAAGCTATTAACTTATCCGTTCGATTCTCAATCAAGGTGGTAACGTTCACGAACGATGTGGCTCTCGATTTGATATTTATTAATGAAGATGTCGTCCCCCCTGCTAGTATGTATTCTAATGTGTTTCCGTGAACAGTAAGCAGGACATTGGCTACAGCGGGTTAGGCTCTCGGAAGGTATGGTTTTCGGTAAAACGAATGACTTAATACGAATTGGTAATGCCCGCCGACGCATTGCCTCTCTACTTCAATATTCATACTGTGAATTAAGGTGTCTATTGCCAATACTGCTCAGCCAATTGACTCCCGGTATAGCACAACTGACTCGCGGTATCGTAGGGCAGGTGAAGATATTTACTCATCGGTTCGGTTCTATCCGTGGGTGATATCGAGCGGAAAGGTTTGATCTTCGAGCTCCTGATGCATACATGAAATTAAGGTGCCCGTCACTAAAATGTGTACTAATTTGTTTTACTCAACACGAAATTATGCTCTCGATAAGCGGGTTAGGTTCTGGGAGGGTATGGTCTTCCGTAAAAGTTTGAATTTATACCCATATGAAACGTTCTCAAACGTCTTCACGCTCTACCTTAATATTCAAACCGTGGACTAAAGTGTCCATTGTCAATAGTGTACAGCGGATTTACTTCAGGAATACCTGGCATCACCCCCGAATTGCAAGAAAGGTGAAGCTATTGACTTAGCTGCGCCACTCTCAAAGAAGGTCATAACGTTATCGAGCAGATTGGCACTCGATCTTCTATATCATACATGAAATTAAGACACCCGTCACTAAAATGTCTGCTAATTTGTTTCTCTGGACAAGAAGTTATACCCACGATTCCGCGGATAATATTCCCGGAATGTAAGATATCCGTTAAGGAGTGAGAGTTTATACTAATTGGTAATGTTCTCGAACAGTTTGACTCCCTACTTTAATATTCATGCGGTGGATTAATGTTTCTATTGCCAATACTGAGCAGCGTATTTAGATCCGGGATGCCTGGTTTGACTTTTGGAATCACAGGATATATGGAGCTATGGACTTACTTGTTCGCCTCTCACAGAATGTGGTGACATTCTCGAACGGCTCGATCCTCGATCTCCTTGTTCATAATAAAATTAAGGTCACCGTCACTAAAATGTTTATTAATTTGATACTCTGAACACGAAGTTATTGTCTCCAAGAAGCGGGTGAGTTTCGCGGAAGGTTCGGCATTCTGTTAGACTTTTGTCCATATAGCAATTAGGAACGTTCTCACACGGTGTCACGCTATTTTTTAATATTCAGTCTGTGAATGAAGACACCTAATGCCAATGTTGTTCAGCGGACTTACTCCCGGAATACCTGGTTTGACACTCGGAATCACGGGATAGGAGAAGCTACTGACTTAGCCGATAGCCTCTCACAGAAGGTGCTAATATTCTCGAACGGATTGGCCGTCTACTTTTTTATTCAATCCGTGAATTAAGGCGTCTATTGGAAGTACTGCCCACCGCATTTACTCCAGTAATACCTGGTTTGACTTTCGGAACCACGCGATAGGTGAAACTATTCACACAGCCGTTTGACTTTCAAGGGAAGTGGAAACGTTAACGGACGATTTGAACCTACATCTGTCTATTGATACATGCCATTAAAGTGACCGTCTTCTAAATAGTCTACGAATATGTTACCTTGAACAGTAAACAAGTTACTTTCGGCAGCGGGGTATGTTCGCGGAGGGCAATGTATCCGATGCAAAGTATGAACGTATAGCAGTAAGTACCGTTCTACGGTGTTTCGAATACCTATAGTACTATTTATACCGTAAATTAAGTGGTCTATTGCCAGTACTGTACTGCGGATTTACTCCCGGAATACCTGTTTGATCCTCGGAACCGCCGGATTGGTGAAACTGTTGACCATGCTGTTCGACGCCCAAAGATGGTGGTATCGCCCTCTTAAAGTTTGACACTCGATATTCTAACTCGTACAAGGAATTGAGATTTTCGTCACAAAAATGTGTACGATTTCGCACCCCTCAGCAGGTTGTTATACTCTCTATACAGCATGTCAATTTTTTCGGAGGGGATGGCATTCTCTAAGAAATTTGATCCTACACGAATAGGTAATATTCAACAACGGCTTGACGGCCTGGCTTAATAATCAAACCGTGAAATAAGGTGTCAATTGCCATACTCTTCAGCGGATTTACTTTCGGATTACCTGGATCGACACTCGAATCAGAGGACAGGTGAAGGTATTGACTTATCCATTCGAACCTCAATGAAGGTTGTAACGTTCTGGAACTGTTTTACCCGCTATCTTCTATTTCATTGATGGAACTAAGGTGCACAGGCCTAAAATGTATACTTATTTGGTCTTCTGAACACCTTGTTACACTCTCGATACAGAGGGTTAGATTCACGGCAGGTAAGTTCTTCGGTAAAAGGTTTGACTCGATACAAATTGGGAACGTTCTCGTGCACGAACGGTTGACCACTCGATTCTCTGATTGAAACATGAAATTAAGCTTGCCGTCATTCAAATGTATACTAATTTGTTTCGCTTATCACGAAGTTATACTCTCGATACAGCGAGATACGTTCTCGAAGCTAACGTAGACTGTAAGAAAAATGACTCTATAACAATTTGAAATGTTCTCCGACGATTTACTTCCTACTTTAATGCCCATGCCGAGAATATAGGTGTTCATTGCCATTGCTGTACAGCGGATGTATTATTGAATGCCTGGTTTGATTCTCGGAATCGCAGGATAGGCGAAGCTATTGACATAGCCGTTCGTCTCTCAGAGAGTGTGGTAACGTTCTCGATCGGTTTGACCATTGATATTCTAATTCATACATGAATTTATGTGGCTCATCATTGCAACGAATTATAATTTGTTCCACTCAGCACGATGTTACACTCTCGGTACGACGGGTTAGCTCCTCGGACGGTAAGTCAATCGTCAAATCTCTCGACTTTATAACAATTGGAAACGCTGTCAAGCGGTGTGACGCTCTACTGTAACATTCAAACCGCGAATTAAGGTGTCTATTGCCATAACTCTTCAGCGGACTATCTCCCGGAATACCTTGTTTGACACTCTGAACCACATGATAGGTGAAGCCATGTACTTAGTCGTTCGTCTCTCACAGTAGGTGGGATCGTTCACGAACGGTTTGTCCCTCGATCTTTCATGAATGAACAATTCATGAATGAAATTAAGGTGTTCGTCTCCGGAATGTATACTAGTTCGTACCTGTGAATACGGTGTTATACTCTCGATATGGCGGTACAGTTTTTCGGTGGTTAAGTCATTCCGTAAGAAGTATAACTCATCACGAATAGGCAATGTTCCACTAAGGATTGACGGCCTGCTTTAATATACAAACCATGATCTGAGGTGTCTATTGCCAATACTGTACATCGAATTTACTCCCGCATTATCCGGTTTGCCTTTCGGTATCTCAGGATATGTAAAGCTATTGACTTAGCTGACGAATCTCAAAGATGGTGGTAACGTTCTCCAACGCTTTAACTCTCGATTTCTGTTAACATTATGCAGATCACTCGCTACAGCAGGATTGGATCCTGGAATGTAAGGTATTCAAAAGAGGAATGACTATATACGAATTGGTAATATTCGCCGACGGTTTGACGCCCTACAGTAATATTAATGCCGTGAAACAAGCTGTCAATTTCCATTACACTTCGTCGTATTTAGTCCGGTAGTACCTGATTTGACTGTCGGAATAACAGGATATGTGAAGCTAATAACTTAGCCGTTCGTCACTCATAGAAGGTGGTAGGGTTCGTGATAGTTTTGATACTCAATATCTTCCATCACACATGAAATTTGGCTTCCCAGACCGGAAGTGTACACTAACTTGCTTCTCCGAGCTTGAAGTCATACTTTCATTACAGCGAGTTTCATTCCAGGAAGGCAAGGTTTTCGGCAAAAATTTTACCTTGTACCAATTCGTGACGATCCACAACGGTTTGTATCAGGAGTGTAATATATATACCCTGAAATAGGATGTATAATGCCAATAGTGCGCAGCAGATTTTCTTCCGGAATACCTGATTTGACTCTCGGAAACACGGGATATGTGACGCTATTGTCTTAGCTGTTACAACATAGAATGTGGTAACGATCACGAACTGATTCACCTCGATCATATAATTCTTACATGAAAATAAGATGAAATCATCATAATGTATTCTAATGTCATTCACTGAACACGAAGTTATTCTCTCGGTACAGTGGGTTAGTTTTTCGGAGGATAAGACATTCTGTAATACATTTAACCCTTCACGAACAGTTAATGTTCCACAATGGTTCGACAGCCTTTCTTTTGACGCAGGGGGAATCTTCCAACGATGTCGCGGCCCCCTGAGGGGGAGGCCGGGGGTCAGTGGGATTCAGACCCACTAAACCCCCTGCGGTGGCCCGTCCTCTTCGTATAAGGAACGGCCCGGGATGACAGCCAATGCTTTCGCGAATGTAAGATACCGGTGCCTCCCCGCGACTCCACCAGCTCCCGCTGGGCTCCTTTTCCGGCTTCCCTGCCCAGTTCGATCCTTTCTTCGGCAGTGCTGCAAGACCAATCGCGCGGCACCAGCACCTCCCTGGACCGCGATCCCTCGACGTTCGGTCCCTATGCCGATCGTCCATGCTCCCCTCCGATTGACGGGAAAGCGTAGTGGCGGGGACTCGCCTCGCCGCCGGAGGTAACGGTTCGTCGTTGGAATTTAATATTCAGTCCGTGATTTGAGAAGTCTATTGCCAATAATGTACAACTCATTTACTCCCGGAATATCTGGTTTGACTTTCGGCGTCACACGATATATGAGGCTATTTACGTAGCCGTTCACATCTCGCAGAAGGTGATAACCTTCTCGAAGGGATTGACATTCGATCTTCCAATTCGTACATGAAACTAAGGTTCCCGTCATTAAAATCTATAATTATTGGATTCTCCGAACACGATGTTATACCCGCAATACAGCGGGTTTGGCTACAGGAAAGTAAGGTGTCCGGTAAGAAGTTTGGCGTCATACCAATTTGTAACGTTCTCCCACCATTTGCCGCCCTACTTTAATATTCATACCGTGAATTTAAGGTGTCTATTGCCAATATAGTTCAGGGGATTTTCTTCCCTATTACTTGATATGACTCACGGAATCACTGGATAGGTGAAGCTTTCGACGTAGCCGTTCGACTCTCAAAGAAGGTGGTAACGGCCTCGAACGGTTTGACCATCGATATTCTAATTCATACATGAATTTATGGGGCTCATCATTTCAACGTATTATAATTTGATCCACTCAACACGATGTTATATTCTGGGTACGACGTGTTAGCTCCTCGGACGGTAAAGCATTCGGTGAAACGTTTGACTTTATGACATTTATTAACGTTCTCACGCGGTGTGACGATCTATTTCAATATTCACGGTGAAAATTAATGTATCTAATGCCAGCCCTCATCAGCGGATTTACTCTCGGATTACTTGCTTGACGCTCGGAATCGCAGGATTGGCGAATTATTTTACTTGGCCGTTCGTCTCTCACATAAAGTGGTGACGTTCTCGAACGGTTTGATACTGAATCTTCTAATTCGCATATAAAGTTAAGGGTACCGTCACCAACATGTGCAGTAACTTGCTTCCGTGAACGCGAAATTATACACTCGATACAGCGGGTTAGCTTCCCGGAAGGTAACGCCACCGTTAAGAAGTTTGACTCTATACCAATACGTATCTTTTTCTAACAAGAAGACTCACTACTTTCATGCCCATGCCGAAAATATAGGTATTGATTGCCAATACTATGCAGCGGATTTACTCCTGTATTACCAGGCTTGACTCCTGGAATCACAACTATAGGTGAAGCTATTGACTCAGCCGTTCGACTCTCAAAGAAGGTGGTATATTTCAGGATGAATGTTGCCATTAAACACCTTAATTCACAGTTTAATTGTAAAGTAGAACATCAAACCGTTTGAGAACGATACCTATTGCTACAAAGACAAACGCTTTACCGTGTTACCGTGTAGGTGTTACCGTCCAAGAAGCTAGCCCGCCGTATCGAGAGTATAGATACGTGTTTATGGAAACACATTAGTATACAATTTGGTGACGTCACCTTATATTCCTCTATGAATTAAAAGATCGATGTTCAAGCCGTTTGACAACGTTGCCACCTTCTGCGAGAGGCGAGCGGCTAAGTCAATATCTACATCCATCCTGCAATTCCGATAGTCATAGCAGGTATTCCGGGAGTCAATTCTCTGTTCAGTATTGGCAACAGACACATTAATTTGCCGTATGAATATTAATGTAGGGGATCAAGCCGGAACAATACACAACACAATAACATTTCGTATAAAGTTCGTCATCATCGATTAAAATAGCATAAATATTAGTTTCGGGCATCATATCTTCATCTTTGAATTTGAAAGTCGATTGTAAAATGGTTCGAGACCGTGACACCTTCTTCGAGTGTCGCACGGCTATGTGAATACCTTCACCTAACCTGGGATTCCGAGACTCAAGACAGGCATTCTAGGAGAATATCCACTGCACAGCACTGACAATAGACACCTACATTTTCGGCATAAACATTAAAGTGGGGTGTCAAATCGGCGAAGAATGTTACCAACTGCTCCAAAGTCATTCCTTTACAGAGTACGTTACCTTCAGACAACATATCCCGCAGTATCGAGAGTATAACTTCGTGATACGAGAAGCAAATTAGTATACATTTAAGTGACGGGGACCATAACTTCATGTATGAATTAGAAGGTCGATGGTCAAACCGATCGGAAGCTTTGCAACTTTCTACGCGAGACGAACGGCTATGTCAGTAGTTTCACGCATCCTGCGATTCCGAGAGTCAAAGCAGGTATTCCGGAAGCAAACGCTCTGAACCCTATTGCCAATTGACGTCTTAACACACGGTTTGAATATTAAAATGGAGCGTCAGACCGTTTGAGAACATTACCATATGGTATAAAGTCAAACAGATTACCGAATGCCATACCTTCGGAGAATCAAACTCACCGTTTCGATGTTAGATCTTCTTGTTCAAAGAAAGAAATAGGCCTTCATTTCTGTGACAGGCTCCGTAGTTTCATGAATGAATTCGAAGATCGCGAGTCAAACCGTCCGGGGGCATTACCACCTTCTTCGAGTCGGACGGCTCAGTCTATGGCTTCACCTATACTGTGATTTCGAAAGTCAAATCGGATAATCCGGAAGTGAGTCCGCTGAAGATTATTGGCAACTGCCACCTTAACTGACTGTATGAATAATAAAGTAAATAGTGAAGCCGACGGCGAACATTAGCAATTCGTATAAAGACATTCTTACTACCGAATACCTTACCTTCCGATAACCTAACGCGCTGTAGCGAATGTTTTGCTTACTGTTCCCGGAAACAAATAAGTAGATATTTTAGCGGACGGACACCACGCTTATCAGTATTATTATCGAAACTGAGAGGCAAAGCGTTCGTGAACATTACCACCTTCTTTCAGCGTCGCACAGCTGGGTCAATAGCTTCACATATTCTGTGACTCCGAAAGTCAAACCAGTTATTCCTGGAGTAAATGCGCAGTACAGAATTGATAACAGACACCATAATTCACGGTTTCTGCGTTGATGTGGACCGTCAATTCGTCTGAGACAGTTACCAATATCTGTATTGACAAACGTTATACCGGAGACCTTGCCCTCTGAAACACTAAGCCGCTCCATTCGGAGTATAACATCGTTTTCAAAGGGACGAATTAGTATAAATATTAGTAACGAGCGCCTTCAGATCCTATACGAATCAGAATATTCATGGCCAAACCGCTCGAGATCGTTGCCGCCTTCTGGGAGAGTCGAACGCCTATAGTCAATAGTTTCACCTATCATGCGATTCCGAGAGTCAAATCAGGTAGCCCAGGAGTGAGTCGGCGGAACAGCGTTGGGAATAGTCACCTTAATTCTGGGATATAATGTTAAAGTAGACCGTCAATCCTTATGAGAGCGTTACCAATTTCTATAAAGTCAATCGCTCTAGAGTAGGGCGTACTTATGCGAACCTCATCCGCTTCATCGAGAATATAACTTCGTATTCAGAGAAAGGAGTTAGATGATCGAGTGTTAAACCTTCGAGACCGTTACAACTCTGAGATCTGTACAGCTAAGTCAATAGCACCACCTATCCTGTTATTCCGTGAGTCAAACCGTGTACTCCAGGAGTAAATATGCAGGTCAGTATTGTCAATAGGCCGCCTAATTCACGGTATGGGCATTATAGCACAGTGTCAAACCGTTGAATAACGTTACTTATTGGTATAGGGTCAAACGTTTTGCCGATGGCCTTACCTTCCGAGAAGATAACACGCCGGATAGAGAGTATAACTTCGTTCAGAGAAGCCAAGTGGTATCCATTATCCAGCGACGGGCGCCTTAATTTCTTGTATGAATTAGAAGGTTGAGTGTCAAACGTATCGGGTACCTGAGAAACTTCGTTGAGAGTCGAACAGCTAAGTCAATAGCATCACCCATCTTCGGATTGCGAGAGTCGAACGAGGTACTCCGGGACTGATTACACGGAAGAGTATTGGTAGTGTACGCGATTGTCGAGTTATGAATATTAAGGCATACCGTCACACCCGTATAGAACGTTACCTATTCATGTCGAGTCAAAGCTTTTACAGAAGGACTTGCACTCCGAGAACATACCCTGCAGTATCGGGAGTATAACTTCGTGATTAGAGAAATGAATTAGTCTAAATTTTAGTGATAGCATCACAATTTCATGTATGCCTTAGATGGTTTAGTGTGAAACCTTTCAGGAACGTTACAACCTCATGTCGGAATCGAACTGCTGCGTCAATAGCTTCACATATCCTGTGACTCCGACGGTGAAACCAGGTAGTCGCAGGAGTAAATCCGCTGATCCGTATCTGGAATAGACTTCATATTTCACGCATTGAATATTAAAATAGTGCCTAACACCCTGTGAGATGGTTACCAATTGCTATAAAGTCAAACGATTTATCAAAGACCTCACCTTCCGCGAACCTCATTCGCTTCATCGGGAGTATAACTACGTGTTCAGAGAAAGAAATTAGTACTCGTTTCAGTATTGGACACCACAACTTCATGTATGTATTAGAAAATCGTGTGTGAGGCAGTGCGAGAACGTTACCAACCTCTTTCAGAGTCGAACGGCTAGATCAATAGCTTCACCTATCCCGAGATTCCAAGTTTCATCCCGGGAAATCCGAGAGTAAGCTCGCTGCTGGAATTGCCAGTGGACACCTTAATTCACGGTTTCAGTAAAAGAGTAGAGCGTCAAACAGTTTGAGAGCTTTGCCAATTGGTATAAAGTCATACCCTTTACCTATGGGCTTACCTTGGGAGAAGCCAACTCTCCGTTTCGGAGTATATCACCGTGTGTAGAGGTACGAACTGGTACACGTTTACAAACGAGCACATGACTTAGAAGGTCGAGTGTGAAACCGTTCGAGAACGTTACCACCTTCTGTGAGGGACGAACTGTTAAGTATGTAGTTTCACATATTCTGTGATTCCGAGAGTAAGACCAGGTAATCCGATGAGTATGGGCAATAGGTACCTTCATTCTCGGCAGGAATAATGAGGAAGGCCGTGGAGACATTGTATAACATTCCATATTCGTGTAGGATTTAATTTCCTACAGAACACCTTATCCTCCTAAAAACTGACCGCCGGTATCACAAGTATCACGCTGTGTTCAGAGGTACAAACTGGAATACATTTTAGTGACGTGCACCATAATTTCATGTATGAATTAAATGATGGAGTATCAAACCGCTCGAGAACGTTGTCACGTTCTATGTGAGACGAGCAGCTAAGTCAATAGTTTCACCCATCCAGCGATTTCAAGAGTCATACCTGGTATTCCGGAAGCAAATCCACTGAACAGTATTGGCAATAGATACCTTAATTCCCGGAGTGAATATTAAAATGTAGCGTCAGACCGTGTGAGAACGTTACTATTTGCTATAAAGTGAAACGTTTTACCGAAGGCCGTACCATCCGCGAAACTCACCCGCTTCATCGAGGGTATAACTTCGGGTTCAGAGTATCAATCTAGCAGAACATTTCAGTGGGGGGGGGGGACATTAATTTCCTTATGAATAAGAAGATCGAGGGTCAGACCCTTCGAGAACGTTACCACTTTCTGTGTGTGACGAACGGCTAAGTCAATAGTTTCAGCTATCCTGCAATTCCGATAGCAAATCCAGGCATTTCGAGAGTCAACAAACTGTACGCCGTTGGCAATGGGCATCTTAATTGACGGAATGAATGTTAAGGTAGATAGCCACACACGTGTAGAACTTTACCCATTGCTATATAGAGTCAAACTACATGCGAAAAGCCATACCTACGGCGAAAAATCCCTCCGCATCGAGAGTATAACTTTCTGCACCGGAAAACACATTGCTTTACATATTCGTGACATGCTCGTTAATTTCAGGTTCGAATAAGTAGATCGAGCGAAAGGCCACTCAACATAGATACCACCAATTTTGCGAGTCGAGTGGCTAAGTCAATATCTTCACGTATCCTGTGATTCCGAAAGCCGCACATGTTACTCCAGGAGTAAATTCGCTGAACAGTATTGGCAATAGTCGCCTTAGATCATGGTATGAATATTAAACTAGAGACAATCCGTTCGAATACGATTCCAGCTGGTATACGGTAATCCGTTTTACCGAAAACCATACTTTTCTCGAATGTAGCTCACTGTATCGCGAGTACAACTTTGTGTTCAGGGATACAATTTAGTGCACATTTAAGAGCGGGGTACCTGAATTTCATGTATGAGTATGAGGATCCTGAGTCAAACCGATGGGGATCATTACCACATTTCTTGAATGTCGCACAGAGCTAAGTCAACAGGTTCTCCTATCCTGTGATTCCGAGAGTCACACAAAGTATTTCTGAAGACAAGAAGCAGAACAATTTTGCAATAGACACCATAATTCACGACATGAATATTGAAGTAGAGGGTCAAGCCGACTGGAGAACGATACCAATTCGTATACAATCTTTCTTTCCGCCGAATGTAATGTTAATGTTCACGGAAAAATATTAGTACTCATTTTAGCTGGCGGACATGTAATGTTCACGTATGAATAGCATAATCATCAGTCAAATCGTTCGAGAACGTTATCCCCTTCTTTGGGAGTTCAACGTCTATGTCAACAGCGTCACCTATCCTATGTTTCCGAGTGATAAACCAGGTGATCCGGGTGCAAATCCGAAGAACAGTGATGGTATTAGACAATTTAGTTCACAGTTTTACTATCAAAGTAGAGCGTCACTCCATTTGAGAATATCACTAATTGGTATAAAGTGAAACGTTTTACTGAAGACCATACCCTGCGAATATCTAATCCGCTGTATTGAGAGTGTAACATTGAGTTCAGAGGAACATATTACTATAGATTATAGGTGACAGGCACTTTAATTTCATGTATAAATTAGAATATCGAGGGTAAAATCGTTCGAGAGCGTTACCACCTTAGATGAGAATCGAACGCTTGAGTCAATGGCTTCTCCTAACATATGATTCCTAGAGCCAAGCCAGGTATTGCGGTCGTAAATACGCTGAAAAGTATAGGCAATGCACAACGTAATTCATGGTATAAATATTAAAGCGGATCGGCAACATGTTGTGGAACTCTACTCATTGGTATAAAGACAAACCTTTTACCGAAAGCATTCCATTCCGAGAAGTTATCACGCCGTATCGACGGTATAACTTCGTGTTCCGAGAAAGACATTCGTATACATTTTAATAATGGACATCAGAGGTGCTAGAATAAATTAGAAGATTGAGAGTCAAACCGTTCGAGAACGTTACATCCGTCTTTGAGTGTCGACCGGCTAAGTCAATAGCAGCACCTATCCTGTGCTTCCGCTAGTCAAACCAGATATTCCGGAAGCAAAGCGACTTACAGTATTGGCAATAGACACCCTAATTCGCGTTATAAATATTAAAGAACCGAGTGGTACAGCTGTAGAACGTTACATATTGGTATAGAGACAAACTCTTTGCCGAAGACCTTACCTGCCGAGAAGCTAACCCGTTGTAGCGAGGGTACAGCTTCGTGTTCTGAGGGAAGAAATAGTACACATTTCAGTGACTGGCACCGTAATATCATGTGTGAATTAAATGACCGAGAGGAAAACTTTTCGAGAAATTTACCAGCTTCATTGAGAGTCGCACAGGTAGATCACTAGCTTCACGTAACTCGTGATTCCGAATGTCAAGGCAGGTATTCCAGGAGTAAATCCGCTGAAAATATTGACAATAGACTCATTAATTAGCGGTTTGGAATATTACAGTAGGGCGTCAAACCGTTTGAGAGCGATACCAATTGCGATAACGTCAAAAACTTTATGGTAGATCTTACCCTCCGAAAAACTAACTAACCGTATCGGGAGTACAACAATGCGTTCAAAGGTTCGAATTAGTATACAGTTTGGTGTCGGGCACCTTAATTTGATGCATGAAGTGGGAGGTCGAATTCCAATGAGTTCTGGAACGATACGACCTTCTGTGAGAGTCGTACAGCTAATTCAATAGCTTCACAGAATCCTCTGATTCGGAGAAACCAATCAGGTACTCTGGGAGTAAATAAACTTAACTCTATTGGCAATACGCAACTTAATTCGCCTTCTTTGTGTACCATACTGCTAAGTCAATAGCTGCACTTATCCTATGATTCCGACCGTCAATTGAGGTATTTCTGGCGTAATTCTGATGTACAGTATTGGTATTACACACTTGAATTAACTGCTTGAATAATAAAGTCGAGCGTCAGCCGTTGTAGAACATTCCATTTATGTGTAGGGAAAAACTTCTTACAGATTGCCTTACCAAAAACTAACCCACTGCATCAGCAGTATAACACCGTGTTCGGAGATGCAAATTAATATAAAATTCATTAACGGGCATCTTAATTTCATGTATATATTAGAAGATCGAGGGCAGTTCGAGAACATTACCCCCCTCTTAGATATTCGAACTGCACAGTCAATAGCTTCACCTACCCTGTTATTCTGAGCTCAGACCAGATATTCCTGGAGTAAATACGCTGAACAGTTTTGGTAATAGTCACATTAATTCCCGGTATGAATGTCAAAGTCGAGCGTCAAATCATCTAAGAACGATACCAATTAGTATAAAGTCAAACGTTTTACTGACGTCCATACCCTCAGAAAGCCTATACCGCTGTATAGATGGTATTACGTTGTGATCAGAGAATCAAATTGGTATACCTTTTCGTGACAGAGACCTTAGCTTGATCTATAAATAGGAAGATCGAATGTTACTTCGGTCGAAAACGTTACCACCTTCATTGAGAGTCGCATAATTGAGGCAATAGCTTGTCACCCGCCCTGTGATTTCAATTGGTATTGAGTCGCTCTTTTTACCGAAGTCCTCACCTTCCGGGAATATAACCCGTCGTATCGAGGGTACATCTTCATGATCATAGATACAAATTAGTAGACACTTTAGTGACGGACACCTTATTTTCATGTGTCAATATAATATTCGGGCGTCAAGCTATTCGAGAACGATCCCACCTTCTTCAAGAGTCGAACGGCGAATGTAGTAACTTCACCTATCCTGTTATTCCGATAGTAATACCAGGTATTCCGAGATTCAACCCGCTGTGCACAATTGGCAATAGTCGCCTTAATTCACGGTATGGATACTAAAGCAGAACCTCATCCCGTTGAATAACGGTACCCACTGGTGAAGATACGAACCTTCTACCGAAAGCCTTACCCCCCGCGAAGCAAACCCGCTGTATCGAGAGTATAGCGTCGTGTTCAGAGGATGACATTGGAATACACTATACTGACGAGCAGATTAATTTCATGTATGACTTAGAAGATCGGGTATCGTAACCTGCTTCTTTGAGAGTCGCACAGCTGCGCCAATAGCTTCACCTATCCTGTGATTCCGAAAGTCAAAGGCGATATTCCGGGACTAACTGCGCTGCACAGTATTGGCAATAAACACCTTAATTAACGGGTTGTATATTGAAGCAGAGCGTCAAGCCGTTTGAAAGCGACACCAATTGGTATAACGTCATACACTTTATCGTATACCTTACATTCCGAGAAACTAGCATGCTGTATCGAGAGTATAACTTCGTGTTGAGAGACGCAAATTTATACCCAATTTTGTCAGGGGCAGCTTAGTTTCATGTATGAATAAGTAGATCGAGTGTTACACTGTACGGCAACGTTACATCCGTGTTTGAGTGTCGAACGGCTAAGTCAATAGGTTCACCTGTCACATGATGCCGAAAGTCAAGGCAAGAATTCCAGGAGTACATCCGCTGTACAGTATTGGCATCGTACACCCTATTTCATGGTATAAATATTGATGTCGAGAGTCAAACCTTTGAAGGACGTAACATATTGATATGGAGTCAAACTTTATAGCGATGGCCTCACCTTCCGAGAAGTTAACCCTCTGTTTCGAGATGATGACTTCATGTTAAGAGAAACAAATTAGAATACACTTGAGTGCGGCGCAACTTAATTTCATGCTGGAATAAGAAGTTCGAGGGTCAAACCTTTTGAGAATGTTACCACCTTCTATGATAGTCGAACAGCTAAGTCAATAGCTGAACATATCCTCTGCTTCCGAGAGACATGCCAGGTATTGCTGGGGTAAATCCGCTCTGTACTAATGGCAACTGAGACCCTGATTTATGGCATGAATGTCAATGTAATGAGACAAAGCGTTGGAGAACATTACTAATTCGCATAAAGTCATTCACTTTACCGAATACCTTACCTTCCCTCATGCTAACCCGCCGTATCGAGATTATAGCAACGTGATTAGGGATACAAATTAGTAAACATCGCAGTAAGGGGCACCTTAATTTCATGTATGAATTAGAATATTGAGGGACAAACCGCCCAAGAACATTGCCAGCTTGTGTGAGATACGAATGGCTGCGTCAATAACATCACATATCCCGTGGTTCCGTGAGTCAAACGAGGTATTCCGAGAGTAAGCCCGGTGGAGAGTTTTGGTAATATACACCTTATTTCGCGGTTTTCATATTAAAATTGAGTGTTAAACCCTTTGAGAACGTTACCAATTGCTATAAAGTCAGACGCTTTCTCGACGTCCATACACTCCAAAAAAATAACAGGCTGTATCGAGAGTGTAACTTCGGTTCACAGAAAGAAATTAGGATTCATTTCAGTGACGGGGACCTTCAGTTCAATATGAATAAGAAGATAGAGCGTCAAACCGTTTGGGACCAACTGTTAAACATATACCATTCAGCGCATTTACGCCTGGAATACCTGAATTGCCTCTCGGAATCGAGGGATATGTGCAGCAATTGACATAGAAGTGCACATTCAAGAAAGGTGATAACGTTCTCTATCGGTTTGACGCTCGATCTTCTTATTCATACATGAAGTTACGGTGCCCGACATTAGAATGTTGTGTAATTTGTTTCACGAAACACGGTGTTATACGCTCAATACAGCGGGTTAGCATCTCTGGAGGTTAAGCCTTCGGGAAAGAGTTTCACTCTTTACAAATTCGTTACGTTCTTCCGCGGTTTTATTCTCTACTTTATTATTCATGGCGTGAGTTAAGGTGTCTATTGCTAGTACTGTACAGCTCACATACTCCCGCAATACCTGGTTTGACTTTCCGAATCACAGGGTATGTGAAGCTATTGACTTAGGCGTACGTATCTCAAAGAACGTGGTAACGTTCTAGAACACATTGACTCTCGATGTTGATATTTGTTCACAAGCATGTGTTGTCCGTCCACTAAAATGCCTAGTAATCTGTTTCTGTTTACGATAAGCACGACGCTCGCTGCACCAGGATTGGATATCGGAAGGTAACGTATTCGAAAAAAGGCATGACTCTATACGAATTGGTAATGTTCTCCAACGGTTTGACTCCCTACATAAATATTCAGATTGTGAATTAGGGTGTCAATTGCCAAAACTGTTCAACGGAATTACTCGTTAAATACCTGAGTTGACTCTCGGAATTACAGGATAGGTGAAGCTATCCTGTTCTCGAACGGTGTGACAATTGATCTTCTAACACATACGTGAAGTTAAGATGCCAGTTACTATAATGTATACTAATTTTTATCTCCTATTACGAAGTTATACTCTCGATATCGCGGATTATGTACTCGGGGGGTAATGACTGTGGCCAAACTTTGTCATTATACAAATATGCAAAGTTCTGCAAAGGTTGGACTGTGTACTTTATTATTCCAACCGTGAATTAACATGACCAATGCCTGCACTCTTCAATGTATTTACCTTCGGATTACCTGGTGTGGCTCTCGGTATCACAGGATGGGTGAAGGAATCGACATATCTGATCGACTCACAAAGAGGGTGGCAACGTTCTCGAACGCTTTGACTGTAGATGTTGATATTTATACACAAAAATGAGGTGTCCGTGTACTAAAATGACTACTAATTTGTTTCGGTGTGGAACAAGCGAGGCACTACAGCGTGTTAGGTTCTAAGAATGTAAGGTATTCGGTAAGAAGAATGACTTAATGCGAATTGGTAATGATCGCCGACGGTTTGACACCCTATTTTTATAGTCGTATAGTGAATTATGGTATATATTGCCAATACTGTTCAGCGGATTGACCCCTGGAATACCTGGTTTGACTATCGGTATAGCAGGGTAGATGAAGCTATTGACTTAGCCGTTCGACTCTCAAGGAGTGTGGTAACCACACTGTGTGGTTCCAATTCATGCATAAAGTTAAGGTGCCTGTCACTGAAATGAATGCTAATTTCTTTCCCTGAACACGAATCTAGACTATCGATGCAGCAGCTTAGGATATCAGAGGTTAAGGACTGCGGTAGAAAGTTTGACGCTATACCAATAGGTAACGTTCGACAAGGATTTGACACTTCACTATAATGATCAAACCGTGATCTGAGGAGTCTAGTTCCAATTCTGGCCATTGGATTTATTCCCGGAATACGAGGTCTGACTGACGCGGTCTGACTGCAACGGTGAAGCTATAGATTTAACCGTTAAATACCCAAAGGATGTGTTAACGTTATCGAAAGGTTTGTCCCTCGATCTTCTAAGTCATACATGACATTAAGGTGCGGGTCATTATGATGTATAATAATTTGTTTCTCTGAACGCGTAGCTATTCTTTCGATACTGCGGGCTAGGCTTTCGGTGTGTCATGTCTTCAGTAAGAAGCTTGACTTTATACGAATTGGTAACACTGTCAAAAGCTTTATCGCTCGACTTTAATATTGAAACTGAGATTTAAGGTGTCTATTGCCAACACAGTACAGCGGATATACTCGCGGAATACCTGGTTTGACTCGCGGCATCACAGGATATGTGAAGGTATTGACCTAGCCGTTCAAATCTCAGAGAAGATATGACACTCAGAATCCAGGTATTCTGGGAGTCTATCTGCTGTACAGTATTGGTAACGGATAAGTTATTTCACAGTTTGAATATTAACGTAGAGCGTTAAACCGTATCAGAACGTTATCAGTTGGTATATCGTCAAACGTTTCACCAATTACCTTACCTTCCGCGAACTTACCCCGCTGCAGAGAGTGTGTTGCTTTATGAAAACGGAACCAAATGAATAGACGTTTTAGTAGACGGACGCCTCATTTTATGTATGAATAGGAAAACCGACAGTCAGACCGTTCGAGAACGATCCCAGATTCTTTGTTAGTCGATCGGCAAAGAAAACAGCTTCACCTATTCCAAGGTTCCAAGAGTCAAATGAGTTGTTTCGGGATTATGCCAGCTGATCAGTATCGGCAGTAAACGCCTTAATTCTCGATTTGAATACTAAAGTAGAGCGTCAAACCGTTTGAGAGCATTGCCAATTGGTATAAAGTCAAACACTTTATCGATGACTTTACCTTAGGAGAAGCAAACGCGCCGTTTCGAGGGTACAAATTCGTATTCCTAGGTAGAAATTAGTCTTCATTTCAGTGACGGCACCTTAATTGCAAGCACGAATTTGATGATCGCGTGTGAAACCGTTCGAGAATTTTGCCACCTTCAGTAAGGGACGAACGGATAAGTCAACACCTTCACATATCCTGTGATACCGAGAGTCAAACCAGGAATTCCGTGAGTCCATCCGCAGTACAGTATTGTAAAGAGACACCTTAGATTGCGGTATAAATTGTAATATAGAGTTTCGAGCCATCGTAGAACGTTACTTACTGGTATAGTTTCAAGTTTTTACCGGATACCTTACCCTCCGAGAAACTAACCGGCTGCAGCAACTATCTTCCTTAGTGTTCAAGGAACCGAATTAGAAGACACTTTAGGAGACAGACACGCTAATTGCATCGATCAATAGGAAGATGGAGGGTCAAATTGTCCGAGAACGTTATCACCACTTTTGATAGTCGCATGGCTAAGGCAATAGATTCACCATTCCTTTGATTTCGATACGCAAAGCCAGGTATTGCAGCAGAAAATCCGCTGTACACTATTGGAAATAATCTCCTCAGTTGAAGGTTTGAATATTATAGTCGTTAGTCAAACCGTTTGAGAACGTTTCCAATTGGTATTACGTTAAACGCTTTACTGATTACCTTACCGTCCGCAAGCCAAGCGCGCTGTATCGAGCGTATGACAAGGTATTCGGAGGAACAAGCAAGTATACGTTACAGGCCGGGGCACATTTTTTCATGTATGAATTAGAAAATTCAGTGTCAAACTGTCCGAGAACGCAACGACCTTCTTTGGGCATCGAGCGTCGAACTCAGTAACATCACCCTTCCTGTTATATCTACGGCTGTACCAGGTATTCCTGGAGTAAATACGCTGAAAAGTATTGGCACTAGTCACCATAATTCACTGTACGAATATTACAGTAGAATGTCAACCCGTCAGAGAACATTACCACTTGGTGTAGTCATTCCTTTTACCACATTCATTATCTTCCTAGAACCTGTCCCGCTGTAGCGAGTGTCAGGCGTATGGCTCACGGAAACATATTAGTAGACATTTTAGCCGAGCGGCACCTTATTTAAATGTGAGAACAGAATAATCGAGTGTCAAACAGTTTCAGCTCGTTACATCGCTGATTGAGTGTTCAACGGCTAAGTAAATAGCTTACCTTTTCTTTCCTTCCGAGGCTCTAGCCAGGTATTCCGGGATCGAATCCGATTAACAGGATTGTCATTAGACTCCTTAATGCACGCTTTGATTTCTAAAGTGGAGCGTCAAATCGATTGTGAGCGTTACCAATTGCGATAAAGTCAAAGGCATTACGGATGACCTTTCTTTCCGAAAAACTAACCCGCTGTGTCGGGAGTACATCAGCGAGCTTAGAGGTTCGAACTAGAATGCTGTTTGGTGCAATGCACCTTATTTTGATGCATGAATTAGAAGGTTGAAAGCCAAACGGTTCGTGAACGTTACCACCTTTTGCGAGAGTCGAACGCCAAAGTCAATAGCTTCACAAAATCCTGAGATTCAGAGAGTCGAACCAGGTACTACGGGAGTAAAAAATACCCAGAACAGTATTGGCAATAGACACTTAAACTCTCGGTTTGAATATCAATGCTGACCGTCAAACCGCTGTAGAACGTTACCAATTGCTACAAAGTCAAACGATTTAACGAAGACCTTACCCCCCCCCCCCACCGAAAAATAACTCGCTGCATCGAGTGTATAACCTCGTATTCTGAGAAAGAAATTAGTATTACCTTATGTTCATGTATGAATTACAAAACCGATGGTGAAACCGTTCGAGAACTTTAGCACCGTCTGTGAGTGTTGAACCGATAAGTCAATAGCTCCATATGTCTTGTGGTACCGAGAGTCAAATCAGGTAGTCCGGGAGTATGTCCGCTGATGGATATTGGCATCTGACACCTTAAATCAGAGATGGAAAATTAAAATGGATGATGAAACTGTTTGTGAACGTTTCCAATTTTTATAGAGTCAAACGCTTTATCGAAGGCCGCACCATTCGCGTACCTCACCCGTTTCATCGACAGTATAATTTCGTGCGCAGAGGATCAAATTAGTAAACATTATAGTGACGGGCACCTTAATTTCGTGTGAGAATTAGGAGATCGACGGTCAAACCGTTCGGGAATGTTCCCACTTTCTATGAGAGAAGAACGTCCATAGCTTGACGTATTCCAATATTCTAAGGGTCAAACCATGTATTCCCGGAGTAAATGCTACTAATTTGCTGCCTTGATCACTGTGCAAGGCACTTGGTGCAGCGGGTTGGGCTTCTCGGAAGATATGGCCTTCGGTAAAATGTTTGGCGCCATGCGAATAGGTTACGTTCTACAAGGATTTCACATCCGACATTAGTATTTGAACAGTCAATTAATTTGTATATTGCCAATACTCATCAGCGGATTTAATCCTGGAGTCCCTGGTTCTTATCTGGGAATCCCAAGATAGGTGAAGCAATTGGCGTAGCTGTGCGACTGTCAAAGAAAGAAGTAATGCTCTCAAGCGCTTTGACCCTCGATATTCTAATTTATGCATGAACATATGACGCTGTCACTAAAGTTTATAGGAATGTGTTTCTCTAACCACAAAGCTATACTCTAGAATCAGCGGGTTAGCTTCTCGGATGTTGAGGCTAGCGGTCAAAAGCGTGTCTTCATACAAATATGTAACGTTCTACAACGGTTCTACACAGTACTTTAATATTCATACACTGTATTAAGGTGTCTATGACCAATACTGTTCAGCGGCCATACTCTGGGAATATCTGGTTGGCTTCTCAGAATGGCAGGATGGGTGAAGCTATTGTCTTAGCCGTTCAACTCCCATAGAATATGTTAACGTTCTGGATCAGTCTGCCTCCAGATCTTCTATTTCAAACACGAAATTAAGGTGCCCGTCACATATATGTGTACCAATTTACTTCTCTCAACTGGAAGTTCTAATTTCGATACAGCGGGTCAGTTTCTAGGGAGGTAATGCGTTCGGTAAAAGGTTTGACTCTATAAATATAAGTAACGTCCTGCAACAGTATGACGGTCTGCTTTTACATTCATACCGTGAATTAAGGAACCTAATGCTAATACTGTACAGCGGATTTACTCCAGGAATACATGGTATGACACGAGGAAGCACAGGATATGTGATGCTATTGACATAGCTGTTCGAATATCATATAAGGTGGCAACGTTCTCGAACGGTTTGACCATAGATGTTCCTTTTCCTACATAAAAGTAACGTGTCCAGCTGCTAACATGTCTACTAATTTGATTCCGTGAGCACTCAGCATGACACACGCTACAGCGGGTTATGTTCTAGGAAGGTAATGTGCTCGGTAAATGGAGTGACTCTGTACCGATTGGTAATGTTCTCCGAGTGTCTGACATTGCACTGTAATATTCAAACCGTGAATTAACGTGTCCAGAGGCAAAACTCTTCAGCAGACTTACACCCGGAACACGTCGATTGACCTACGGAATCGTAGAATATGTGATGCTATTGGCGTAGCTGCGCGACTGTCAAAAAAGGTGGTACCGTTCTTCAACTGTATGAGCGTCGATGTTCTATATATGACATGAAGATAAGTGCCCCGTCACTAAATTGTGTATTAAATTGTTTTTTTGGACACAAAGTTATTCTCACGATACAGAATATTATGTTCTCCGAACGTAAGGTATTCGGTGCACAGTTTGTGTCTATGCTAATTCGTTATGTTCTACATCGGTTTGGCTCTGCACTTTATTTATACCTGGAGGTATGTTGTAGATATCCGGTACTGTAAAGCGGATTTACTTCCGCACTTCGTGGCTTGACCTTCAGAATCATAGTACGGGAGTAAATGCGCTGTACAATATTGGCAATAGACACGTTAGTTCAGGGCTTCAAATGTAATGTTGGCCATCAAACCGTCGGAGAACGTTACCAATTAGTATAAAGTCATGCTTCTTACCGAATTCTTAAGTATCCGAGAAGCTAAACCGCTGGATCGGGAGCATAATTTCGTATTCGGAACAGCATATTAGTATGCATATTAGTGACGAGCACCATCGTTACAAGTACAAATTGGGAGATGGCGTGTCAAACCGTCCCAGAATTTAACCACCTTCTTGGAGAATCACACAGCTAAGACAATTGCTTCATTTATCCTGTGAATCCGAGAGTCAAGACAGACGTTTAGTGAGTAAGGCAGCTAGAACCTATTGGCAATGGACACATCTTTCCGAGGTATGTATGGTAAAGTAGAGAGTCAATCCCTCGGAAATCGTTACCAATTGGTATAACATCCTTCTTTTTCCTAATACTTTTCCTTCTGTGCAGATAACCCGCTACATCGTGTAAATAACTCTGTGTTCAGAGGAACAAATTCTTAGATATTTTAGTGACGCGCACCATAATTTCGTAAATGAATTTGAATATTGCGGGTCAAACCGCTCCAAAGCTTTATCAGGTTCGCTGAGAATCGAACGGATACGACAATTGCTTCACCTATCCTATGATTCCGAGAGTCAAACAAGATATTCCGGGCATAAAAGCGCTGAAGAATATTGGCAACAGGTACCTTTATTCAGGGAATGAATATGAAAATAGACCGACACACCGTGTGAGAACGTAACTAATTGCTATAAAGTCACACCTATTACCGAAGGCGTTACCTTCTGTGTATATGATCCGTGTCATCGGGAATATATCTTCGTCGTCAGAGAAACAAGTTAGTATTCATTTGAGTGACGGGCATATTATCACCCTGTATGACTTAGAAAATCGAGGGTCAAGCCGCCCGAGGTCGTTACCTCCATCTGTGAGAGACAAACGGCTATGTCTACAGCTTCTCCTATCCTGAGATACCGAGAGTCAACTAGGTTTTCCGGGAGTTGGTGCATGGATCTGTGTTGGCAATAGACACGTTAATTTACAGATTGAATATTAAAATTGAGCGTTAACCCGTTTGTGAACGTTACCAAATGCTATAATGTCAAACGTTTTACCGAAGACCGTGCCAGCCGCAAAAAAATCCGGCATCATAGAGAGAATAACTTCGGGGTCGGAGAAAGAAATTAGTATCGATGTCAAGCAGTGCGAGAACGCTACCACCATTGCTGAGATTCGAACGGATGAGACAATTGCTACACCAATCCTGTCTTTCCGTGAGATATACTAGGAATTCCGGGATTAATGCCACTAAAACTTTCGTAATAGACAACTTCATTTACGGCGTGAATATTCTAGTAGAGAGTCAAACCGTCGTAGAATGTTTACAATTTTTTATACATTCGTCTTTTTTCCGAATTCCTTACCTTCGGAGAACATAACCCCTTGTATCGAGTGCCTTGCTAAGTGCTAACGGACACAAATTAGTAGACATTTTAGCAGAAGGCAACCTTATCTTCATTTATGAATGGAATGATCGAGAGTCAAACCGTTCTACAACCATCCCAACTTCTTTGAGCTCTGAACTGCTAAGCCAATAGCTGCACCTATCCTGTGATCCTGAGGCACAGACCAGGAATTCCTGCGGTCAATGAGCTGTACACAATTTCCAATAGACACCTTAATTCTCGACATAAATACTAATATAGAGCAGCAAACCCTTTGAGAACGATCCCAGTTAGTATAAAGGCAAACGTTTTATCTAGGACCTCAACCTGCGACAACCTGACCCGCCGTATCGATAATATACAATAGTGTTCACATAAACAAATTATTATTTCTTATAGTGCCGGACACCTTAATTTCATGTATGAATAAGATTATCGAGAGTCAAACTTACCACCCTTCTTGGCAGTCTCACACCTAAGTCAATTGCGTCACCTCTCCTGTGATACTGAGAGTCAAACCGGCTGTTCCTAGAGTATATACGCTGAAAAGTATTGGCAATAGGCACCGTAATTCCGGGTATGACTTTCAAAGTACATACTCAAACCGTTGAAGGACGTTACGTATCGGTATAGAGTCAAACTTTAACAGATGGTCGTACCTTCCGAGAAAATAACCCGCTGTATCGGGAGTATAACTTTGTATCCTGAGAAGCAAAGCAGTAATAATTTTAGTGACATGCTGCTAAACTTCATTTATGAATTAGATGGTCGAGTGTCAAACGGATCGGGAACTTGACCACCTTCGATGAGAATCGAACGGATAAATCAATAGCTCCACCTATCCTGTGATTCCGGGAGTAAAACCAGGTAATACAGGAGTAAATCCGCTCTAGATGATTGTCAATATATTCCTTAATTCGTGTAGTGAATATTAAAATAGAGCTTCACACCGTTTGAGAACGCTACCAATTGATATAAAGTCAAACGATTTACCGAAGACCATACCCTCCGAAAACTTAACCCGCTGTATCGAGGGTATAAAACCGTATTCAGAGGTACACTCCAGTATGCACATTAGTGCCGAGCACCATAATTTCATGCATGAATCCGCATATCGATGGTCAAACCGAGCGAGGACGTTGCCACCTTCGTTTCGAATCGAACGGCAGTGCCAGTAGCTTCACCCTATGGTACGATTCCGAGTGTCAAATCAGGTATACCGAGAGTAAATCTGCAGTTCAGATTGGGCAATGGGTACACTATTTCACATTATAAATGTTGAAGTACACTGCCAAACCGTTGCCGAACGTTACCTATTGCTGCATTGCCAAAACGCCTTTAACCGAATGTCTTACCTTCCCAGAAGTTAACCCGCTGCATCGTGAGTATGACTTCGTATTCAGAGAAAGAAATAAGTATACATTTCAGTGACGGTACCTTAATTTCATGAATGAAGTAGATGATCGAATGTCAATCCTTTCGAGCACGTTATCAACTTCTTTGAAAGTCGAGCGGCTTAGTCACTAGTTATAACTATCGTGCGATTCCGAGGGTCAGGGCACGGTATTTTGTAAGTCAAGCCGTAGTGCTATATTAACAATGGACACGCTCACTCACGGTATTAATATTAAAGTAGAGCGCCAAACTTTTGTAGCACATTACACGTTTTTATTGTGACAAATTTTTTCCCATGACCTTACCTTCCGAGAACCAAACCAGGTGTATCGCGGGTATAACTACGTGTTCATAGAAGAAAATTTGCGTTCATTTTAATGACTGGCACCTCAATCTCATGGATGGATAAGGAGATCGCGAGGCAACGCGTTCGGTATCGTTATCTCCTTTTATGAAAGTCTCACATATAAGCCAGTACCTTCATCGATTCTGTTATTCCGGTAGTCAAACCAGGTATTCCGGGAGTAAATGCGCTGCGCATGATTGGCAATAGATACCTTAATTCACAGTTTGGATATTAAAGTAGAGTGTCAATCCGATTGAGAAAGATAGCAAATGAGAAGAAGTCAAACGCTTTACTAAAGGCCTTACCCTCCACGAGCATAACCTGCTGTATCGAGTGTATAACGGCGTGTTCAGAGCCGCCAATTGGTATTCAATTTAGGGACTCGCACTATAATATCGTGTATGAATTAGAAGGTCGAGCGTCAAATCCTTGGAGATCGTTACCCCGTTCATTGGGGGTCGAGCGGCTAAGACAATAGCTTCACGTATCCAGTGATTCGAAGAGTAAAACCAGGTATTGCTGGAATAAATCCGCTGACCAGTATTGCCAATAGGCGCCATAATTTACGGGTTGGATAAAAAGATATAGCGCCAAACCGTTTGAGAGCGTTATCAATTGGTATAAAGTCAAACTTTTTACCGATGGACATACCTGCCCTGAAACACACCGGCTTCATCGGGTGTATAAATTCTTGTTGACTGAATAAAATTAGTATTTATTTCAATGACAGAAACCTAAACTTCGTATGCGAATTAGCAGATCGATGCTTAAACGGCTCGAGAACTTTGCCACCTCTGAGAGACGAACCGCTAAGTCCATTGCTTCACCTGTCCTGTGCTTCCAAGTGTCAAACCAGGTCATCAGGGAATAAGTCCGCTAAGGTTTATTGGCAACTGACACTTTCATTTACGGTAGGAATACTAATGTGGGGTGTCGAACCGACGGAAACATTACCAATGCGCATAAGGTTAGATCTATTACCCAATACCACACTGTCCGAGAACCTAACCCGCTGCAGCAGGTGTCTTGCTCAGTGTTCAAGGAAACATAGTAGGCTCTTTTGCAGCCGGACACTTTAATTGCATGTATCAATAGAAAGATGGCGGTTCAAATGGTCCGCGAACGTGCCACCTCTTTTGAGAGCCGAACGGCTTGGTCAATAGCTTCATCCATCCTGTGATTCCGAGTGTCAAACCAGGTATTCCGGGAGTAAATCCGCTGATCAGTATTTGTAATGAACACCATCATTCACGGTTTGAATATTAAAGCAGGCCGTCAATCCGTTTGAGAAAGCCAGGAAATGGTATAAAGCCATACCCTTAACCGAAGGTCATAACCTTCGAAAAAGTAACCTGCTGTATTCTCGAAAGTACAACTTCGAATTCAGAGAAAGAAATTTGTATTCAGTACAGTGACGATACCTTAATTTCATCTATGCATCAGAAGATAGTGGGTCATACCGGTCGAGAACGATACCACCTTCTGTGAGAGACGAACGGCTCAGCAAATAGTTTCACCCATCCTGCGATTCCGAGGGTCAAAGCAGGTATTCCGGGAGTAAATCCACTGAACGGTATTGGTAATAGACACCATAATTGACGCTTTGAAAATTAAAATAGTGAGAACGTTATCAATTGCTATAAAGTCAACCGTTTTGCAGAAAGCCTTACCTTGTTAGGAGCTAACCTGTTGTAACGAGAGTATAACTTCGTGTTTAGAGAAGCACATTAGAATGCATTTTAGTGTTGCCACCTTAAATTCATGGATAAATTAAAATATCGACGGTCAAACCGTTCGAAACCATTACCAGCTCCTTTGATAATAGAACGGTCAAGTCAATAGCTTCCCCAATCCTCCGATACCGAGTGTCAAACAAGGTATTCCGAGAGTAAATCCGCTGCACAGTATAGCACTAGATACCCTATTTCGCTGCATGAATAACAATGTTGAAAGTCATGCCGTGGAAGAGCCCTTTCGGGATGGCCTTAGCTTACGAGAAGCTAACGCGTTGTATCGAGGATACGTACTCGGGTTCAGAGAAGCAAATTAATGTACTCTTTGGGGTCGGGCACCTTAATTTCATGTATGAAATAGATGATCGAGTGCCAATATTTTTGAGAACGATACCACTTCATTTGGGAATGGAATGGCTAAGTCCATAGATTCATGTACCTTGTGATACGAAGAATAAAACAGTGTATACAGGGAGTAAATCGGCTGAAGGGTATTCTCATTAGACACCTTATTTCACGGTATAAATATCAAAGCACAGAGCCAACCCGTTTTAGATGGTTACCAATAGGAATAAAGTCAAATGATTTACTGTATCCCTTACCCGCCGAGGCCTATCGCATTATATCGAGAGTATAACTTGGAGATCGGAGGTAGAAATTTGTATAGATTTTAGTGACCGGCACCTTATCTACATATATGAATAAAAAGATGGATGTGTCAAACCGTGCGAGAACGTTAGCAGCTTCCTTCACAGACGAACGGCCAAGTCAATAGCTTCTCCTATGCCATGATTCCATGAGTCAAATGAGGTATTCCGGGAATAAATACGCTGAACAGTTTTGCAATAGACACTGTAATTCACGGTATGAATATTAAGGTAGAAGGTCAATCCGTCGGAGAACGTTACCAGTTCATATAGATTCATTCTTTTTACCAAATTCATTGCCTTCCTTGAACCTAAACCGCTGCAGGCAGTGTCTAAGATATTCATCACGGAACCAAATCGGTAGACATTATAGTAGAAGCACACTTTATTTTCATGAATGAACAGAATTATCGGGAGGCAAACCTTTCGAGAACGGTCCCACCTGCCTTTAGAGTCGAACGGTCAATTCAATAGCTTCACCTGTCCTGCTATTCCGTTAACCAAGCCAGATATTATGGCTGTCAGTAAGCTGTACACTATTGGTAATCGACACCTTAATTCAAGGTTTCAATATTGAAGTAGAGCGTGAAATGTTTTCAGAACGTTACCAGTTGGTATAAAGTCAAACCTTTTACCAATTGCCATACCTACCCAGAACCTATGCATCTGTATCGTGTGCATATCTTCGTATTCATAGAATCACATTAGTATACATTTTAACGACGGGCACCTTATGTGCATATGTGAATTGAAAAATCATGAGTGAAACTTTTCGAGAATGTTACAACCTTCTTTGAGGGTCGAACTGCAAATCTTACCGCTTCACCTATCCTGGTATTCAGATAGTCAAACCATGTAGTCCGCATCAAAACGCGGCGTACAGTATTGGCATTCGACACGCAATTTCATGGTATAAGTATTAAAGAACAGTGGCTAGCCTTTATAGAACGTTCCTTCTTGATATATAGTCGTACATGTTACCGAAGGCCAACGTATCCGAGAAGCTAACCCGTTGTTTCGAGATTATATCTTCGTGTTCAGGGAAGCAAATTAGTGACGGACACCGTAATATCATAAATGAATAAGAAGGTCGATGTTCATACGGTTTGAGAAAGTTACCGCCCTCTTTGTTGATCGAACGTCCAATACCACAGCTAATCCCATGATGTGATTCCGAGAGCGAAAGCAGTTATTCCGGGATTAAACCCGCTGTACAGTGTTGACAATAGACACCCAAGTTCACGATATAAATATTAGCGCACAGAGTCTAGCAATTGTAGAATGTTACATGTTTGTATATTGTCAAGCATTTTATCGGAGGTCTCACCTTCTGAGACCCAAAAACACGGTACCGAGAGGATAACTTCGAGTTCAGAGTAACAAATTAGTGTACAGTTTAGTGGCGGACACCTCAATTTCGTGAATGAATTGCAAAATCTCATGTCTAAATGTTCGAGTACGGTGCTACATTTTTTGATAGTCACACAGCGTTGCCAATAACATAACCCATCCTGCGACTCCCATATTTAAACCAGGAATCCCTGGGTTAAATCCGCTGAACTGTATTGGCAATACCCATATTAATTCACGGTTTAAATTTTAAAGTCCAGCAACATACTGTTTAAGCTCCAATCCAATTGGTATAAAGTCAAACGTTACACTGAAGACCCTATTCTCCGAAAGCCTAGGCCGCTGTATCGAGAGTATAAGTACGTGTTCATGGATACAAATTAGTATAAAATTTAGTAATGGGCACCTTAACTTCATGCAAGAATTAGAAGATCTAGTGACAATCCATTGGAGAACGTTGTCACCTTCTGTGGCAGATGAACGGCTAAGAGAATAGCATCAGCTATCCTATGATTCCACGATTTCAGCCTGGTATTCCGGGAGTAAATCGATTGACCATTATTGGCAATAGTTACCCTTATTCACGGTTTGAATAATAAAGCAGAGCGTCCAACCGTTTGAGAGCACCGCCAATTGGTATAAAGTCAAACGATTTACCAAAGACCATATCCTCCGAAAAATTAACCTACTGCATCGAGAATATAACTTCGTTTTCAGGGACAGTAATTGGTATCCATTTCAGCGACGGGCAGGTTAACTTCATGTATGAATTAGAAAATAGATGATCAAACCTTTCTAGAACGAAACGACCCTGCTTGAGGGTCGAACGGATAGGTCAATAACTCCACCTGTCATGTAGTTCCGAGAGTCAAACCAGGTAATCTGAGAGTAACTTCGCTGAAGGGGATTGCCAACAGATACCTTAATTCGCGCAGCGAAGATTAAAATAGAACGTCACACCTAATGAGAACGTTAGTAATTCCTATAAAGTCGAACGTTTTACCGAATACCTCACTTTCAGACAAGCTATCCTGCCGTATAGAGAGTATAGCAACGTGTATAAGGAAACACATTACCATACAGTCTTGGTACGGTACTATAAATTCATGCATAAATCACAAGATCGCAGGTGAAGCCGCTCGAGATCGATTCCACCTTCTTTGAGAGTTGCACGGCTGAGCCAATACCTTCACCCATCCTGTGATTCCGAGACTGAAGCCTGGTATTCCTGGAGTAAGTCCCCTAAACAGTATTGGCAATAGACACATTCATTCATGGTATGAATATTACAGCAGAATGGCAATCCACCGGAGAATATTACCAATTGCTATGTAATCATTCTTTTTGCCGAATACATTACCTTCCTAGAACCCACCCCTCTGCAGCGAGTGTCATGCTTCGTGCTCAAGGATACAATTTGGTTGACATTTTGGTAGACGGTCGCCTTATTTTCATGTGTGAATCGAGTAATCGAGAGTCAAACCTTTCGAGAACGATCCCACCTTCTTTAAGAGTCCAACGGTTAAGTCAATAACTTCACATATCCTGTGATTCCGAGAGACAAACCTGGTATTCCGGGAGTCCATCCGTTTTGACAATATTGGCAATAGTCACCGTAGTTCACGGTTAGAATATTAAAGTACAGTGTCAAACATTTGTAGTTACACATTTCAGTGGTGTCAAAAGATTTAAAGAAACCTTTCCCTCCGAGAGCTTATCCCGATGTATGTAGAGTATTACTTCGTATTCAGGGATAGAAATTAATATACAATGCTGTGAATGGCACAGTAATTTCATGTATGCATTAGAAGAACGGGGGCCAAACCGATTGAGGTCGTTACCACCTTCATCGTGGGAAGGCACATATAACGCAATAGTTTCACCCATCCAGTGGTTCGGAGAGTCACACTAAGTATATCAGCCGTGTATCCGCTGAAGAGCATTTACATTGTACAACTCAATTCTCGGTTTTGATGTCAAAGTACAGCCTCAATCTGTTTGAAAACGTTAACAATTGCCATAAGGTCAAACGTTCTACAGTAGGACGTACTTTCCGCGAACCTCACCCGCTTCATCGAGAGAATAACTACGTACTACAAATCGGAAGATGGAGGGCCAAACCATTCGAGAACGTTAGCACCTTCTATGAGAGTCAAACGCCAAAGTGAATGGCATCACCTATCCAGAGATTCCGAGAGTCAAACCAGGTACCACGGAATTAAATACACTGTACAGTGCTGGCAATACACATCTTAATTTATGGTATGAATATTAAGGTCGCACGTCATATCTTTGTTGAACGTTACCTATTCGTATGGCGTCAAACTCTATTACAGAAGACGATACGTTCCGAGAAATTCAACCCGCTGCAGCAAGTGTCTTGCTCAGTGTTCGAGGAAGCAAATTAGTTGCATTTACTCCAGGAATACATGGATTGACTCTTAGAATATTGGAATAGGTCAAGCTATAGACTTAGGTGTTCGTCTCACACAGAAGGTGGTAACGTTCTGCAACGCTTTGACTTTCGATGTCATTACTACACACAAACATGTGGTGTTCGCCCACTAAGATGCCAACTAATATGTATCCGTCCACATTAAACAGGACACTCGCTATATCGGGATAGGTTCTCGGAAGGAATGGCATTCGGTGAAAGAAATGACTTTTTGGGCATGTGATACGTTCTCCGTCAGGTTGACTACATTAATACTCATACCGTGAATTGAAGACTCCATTGGCCATTTCCGTGCAGCGGAGTTTACTCCAGGGATACCTGGTTTGACGCTCGGAACCACAGGATACGTGAAGCTATTGACTTAACCGTCTGAACCTCAAAGGGGGTTGGGGGTAACGTCCCCGAGCAGTTTGACACTCGATCTCCAAATTCATACATGAATTTATAGTGCCGTCTCTAAATTTTATACTAATGTATTTCCCTAAACACGGAGCTACACTCTCGATACAGCGGGCTGGTTTCTCGGATGGTAAGGTCTTCGGTACTACGAATGACTTTATAGCTACTGGAAACGTTGTCAAGCGGATTCACGCTCTGCTTTGCTATTCAAACCGTGAAATAAGGTGTCTATTGCCAATTCCCTTCAGCGGATTTACTCTAGGATTACCCGGTATGGCTCCTGAAGCCACTGGACAGGTGGAGCTATAGACTTATCCGTTCGGCTCTCAAAGAAGGTGGTTACATTCTCGAAAGGTTTCACCCGTGTTCTGCTCATTCATAGTGAATTTAAGGTATCCTTCACCAATATGTTTACCAATTTTGTCCCCTGAACACGATGTTATACTCTCGATACAGTGGGTTAGCTTCACAGAAGGTTATCTCTTCGGTAAAGCGTTTGAATTTATGCGAATAGTTAATGCTCCAGAACGGTTTGATGCTCTGCATTAATATTCATAGCGGGAAACAAGCTGTCTATTGCGAATACTGCGTTGCACATTTACTCCCGGAATACCTGGTTTGCCTTGCGGAATAATAGGTTAAGTGGAGCTGATGATTTAGCTTTGTTTCTCTCTGGGACGGTTTGACCATAGCGATCCTCTCATTACTACATGAAATTAATTATCACGACTCTAGTATGAATACTAATTTGTTTCCCTGAATACGAAGCAGCACAGTCCCTGCTGCCAGTTATGTTCTCGGATGGCAAGGTAATCTGTAAAATGAATGACTTTATACCTGCCGGTAATGTTTACCGGCGCTTTGACTCTTTACTTTAATATACATGCGGTGAATTAATGTTTTTATAGCCAATACTGCTCATCGGATTTACTCCTGGAACACCAGGCTTGACGCTTGTAATCACAACTATGGTTGAAGCTATTGACCTAGCCGTTCTACTCACAAAGAAGGTGGCAACGTTCCCTATCGGTTCGACCCTGGCTCTTCTAATTCATACTTGAAATTATGGCGCCGTCACAGAAATGAAGACTAATTTCATTCTCTGGACACGAAGTTATACTCTCCGAACTGCTGGTTTGCTACTCCGAAGGTAAGGCCATCGGTAAAATGTGTGACTATATACCAATTGGTAACGCTCCAAAACGCATAGACGCTCTATTTTAATAATCACTCCGCGAATTAAGGTATTAATTGCTCACACTGAACTGCGCATTCACTACCGAAATATCACGATTGACCTTCGGAATCACAGGATAGGTGGATGCTATTACCTTAGCCCTTCGAATCCCAAGGAAGGTATTAACTTTCTCGCACGGTTTGACGCTCCATGTTCTAATTCTTACATCATTTTAAGGTGGCATTACTACAATATACTCTAGTGTGTTTCTCTAAACACGAAGTTATACTCTCGGTGCGGCGGGTTAGCTTCTCGCACGTTAACGACTTCTGGTAATCGTTCCTATTTATAGTAATTGGTAACCCTCCCACACGGTGTGACGCTCTATTTTAATACTCAAAGCGTGAATTATTGTGTCTATTCCCAATAAAGTACAGCGGATTTATTCCGGGAATACCTGGTTGGTCCCTCAGAATAACAGGATAGGTGTAGCTATTAAATTAGCATAACGACTCTCACAGAAGGTGGTAACGTTCTCGTTCGCTCTGACAATCGATCCTCCTATTCATATAGATGAAATGAAGGTGTCCGCCTGCAAAAGTGTATACTAGTGTGTTTATCTAAATACGAATTTATACTATTGAAGCGGCGGATTACCTCCTCGCACGGTAAGGCTTTCTGATAAACGTTTGACTGTATAGCAATTGGTAATATTCTCAAACAGCTTGACGCTCTACTATAACATTGAAATGGTGAATTATAGTGTCTATTGCCTATACTGTTCTGCCCATTTACTCCTGGAGTACATCGTTTTTATCTCGGCATCTTCTTCGATCGGTTTGTCACTCGATCTTCTTATTCGCGCATGAAATTACGGGTGCTGTCACTAAAATATTCTATATTGCTTACCTGGACGCGAAGTTGTACTCTAGATACATCGGTACTGGCTCTCGCAAGGGAAGGCCTTAGTTAAAAAGGTTGACTGTATAGCAATAGGTAGCGGTCTACAATGGTTTGACACTGTTCCTTAATATCGACAACGTGGTATAGCGTGTCTAATTCCAGTACTATACTGCTGGTTTATTCGCCGAATGCCTGGTTCGTTTCTCGGAATATCGGGATAGTTGAAGCTATTGGCGTACCTGTGCGACTATCAAAGGATCTGGTAACATTCTCGAGCGATTCGATACTCGATCTTCTAACTCATACATGAATTTAAGGTGCCCGTCACTAGAATGTATACTAGTTTGTTCCCATCAACAACGTATTGTACTCTCGGTCCGGCGCGATAGGCTTTTGGAGGGTAAGGCCTTCTGCAAATCGTATAACTTTATACCACGCGGCATCGTACTCAAACGGATAGTGGCTCAACTTTATTATTCAACGCGTGCATTGGGATGTCCTAGTGCGAATAATGTTCAGTGGATTTACTCCCAGAAAACCTTTTATGACGATCGCAATCACAGCATTAGTGCATCTATATCCCTAGCGGTTCGACTCCCAAAGAAGGTGGGAACGTTCTTGAACGGATTGACCCCCTATTATTCTATTCATACATGAAAATGAGGTGTCCGACAGCTAAAATGTCTACTAGTTTGTCTCCGTGACCACTAGCGAAGACACTTACCCCAGCGGATTAGGTTCGTGGATGGTAAGGTATCCGGTAAAATTTATGACTTTATACCATCCAGGTATGTTCTCCAATAATTTGACTACCTACTTTAATATTCATAACTTAATTTAACGCGTCTATTGCCTATTCTGTACGGCGGATTCATTTCCGGAATACCGAGTTCCAAGCTCGGAATCACAGGATAGGTGAAGCCATTGACTTAGCTGTGCGAACCTAACAGAAATTTGTAAAGTTCTGGACCAGCATGCATGTCGATGGTATTCATACATGAAAAGAGGGTGCTAAAAGGAATAGCAGGTTGTTTGCTCCAACACGAATTTAGACAATTGATACAGCAGGTTAGGGTACCGGAGGGTAAGGTCATCGATAAAAAGTTTGACGCTATAACAATATGTAACGTTCGACAAAAATTTGACAATCCACTTTAATACTTGTTCCGTGAATTATCGCGGCTATTGGTAATATGGTTCTGTGGATTCTCTCCCTGGGTACGTAGTCTGTCTCTCGGAATGTCATGATATTAGTATCTACAGATTTAGCAGTTGGAATATAGAAGAAGGTGGAAACTTTCTCGCACCGTTTTCCCCTCGAACCACCTATTCATACATGCATATATGGTGTCCGTGTACCAAAATGTCTACTAATTTATTCCGGTGAACACTGAGCTAGCCATACGCTTACGCGGGATGGGATCTCGGAAGGTAATTCCTGCTGAAAATAGTTTGATTCTATGCCAATTCGTTATGTTCTAGAACGGTTTTACTCTGCACATTAATATTTATACCTGGAGGTATGGCGTATAACGCTATTACTGTACAGCGGATTTACAACCAGAATACCCGGTTTTACTTTCGGAATCACACCATAGGTGAAGTATTGCCTTAGCATTTCGACTCCCAAAGAAGGTGGTACCTTTCTCTAGCGGTTTGACTCTCGATTTTGTTATTTGTACATGAAAATGTTCTGCACGACAGCAAGAATTACTACTAATTTGTTTCCGTGAACAATTAGTAACGCACTGGCTACAGCGGTTCATGTTCCCTTAAGATACGGTATTTGGTAAGAATACGGATTTTATACGAATAGGTAAACTTTTCCGACGGTTTGAATCCTTACTTTAATATTCATACCGTGGATTAAGTTGTATGTTGCAAAACCTTTCAGTGGATTTATTCGCGGAATACTACGTTTGACTCTCGGAATCAGACGAGAGGAGCTGCAATTGACTAAGACGTTGGACCCACGATGAAGCTGGTAACGTTCTGGAACGGCGTGACGCTAGAGATTCTTATTGCTACATGAAATTAACTTGTTCGTCTGATAAAGTGTCTACTAACTCGATCCTTTGAAACCAAAACAAGACAATAGATTACGGCGGCTTGCGTTCTCGCAATGTATGGTATAGGTTAAATAGAATGACTTTATAGTAATTGGAAATGTTCTCCGACGGTTTGACTCCCAACCATAATATTTACGCCGAGAATTATTGTTTCTATTTCCAATATTGTTCAGCGCATTTACGCCGAAAATACGTGCTCCGACTCTCGCAATCACAGGATAGGAGAAGCTGTTGTCTTTGACCTGGGGCTTTAAATGAAGGTGGAATCGTTATGCAACGGTATGACTGTCGACTCTGCTGTCCATACATGAAACAAAGCTGCTCGTCTGCTGAAAATTCCACTAACTGGTTTCCGCGGGCACAATGCAAGATACTTCATACAGCGGGTTACGTTCTAGGAAGGTAAAATATTCGGTAAACAGTATGACTATATAAAAATTGGGTATATTCTCCCACGAATATATTCTCTAGTTTAATATTCAAACCGTTGACTAAGGCGTCTATTGCCAATATTGTTCTGCGGATTTACTCCTTTATTCCCAGGCTTGGCACTTGGAATCACAACTGCGGGTGAAGCTGTTGACACAGCCGTTCGTCTCTGAATGAAGGTGGTAATGTTCTACAGCGGTTTGACTCTGTAGTTTAGTATCCATACCGTGAAATAGGGTGTCTAATGCCAATAATTTACTGCGGATTTACTCCCGGTACATATGATTTTACAATCGGTATCGCAGGATAGGTGAAGCAATAGTGTTATGTGTGCGATTTTACATAGGAGGAGGTAACTTTCTCCACCGGCTTGACCTTGGATCATCTGATCCACGCATGAAATTAAGATGACCGTCGCTAAACTGTAAGCTAATATGTTTCTCCGAGCACAAAGTCATACCCTCGATACTGCGAGTTTGCTTCGCGGTCGGAAAGGCTTTCTGTATAAAGATTGACTCTGCACCAATAGGTAAAGCTCTACAAAGGTTTGGCGCTCTACCATAATATTCATACCGTGTATTAAGATGTCCGATGTCAGATGTATACTTCGGTTTGTCTCCCGGAATACCCAGTTTGACCTTTCTAATAACAGGATAGGTGTTGCCATTGATCTAGAAGTTCGTCTATATAAGAAGGTGGTAACGTTGTGAATCGATTTGTCCGTGGCCCATCTAATTCGTGCATGAAATTAAGGTGTTGGTCACTAAGATTCGTACTAATTTGTTTCCTTCGGCACGTAATTATTGTCTCGGAACAGCGTCTCAGGTGATCGGAAGGTATGGTATTCGGTAAAAGGAATGACTTAATACGAATTGGTACTGTCCTCCGACGGATTGACTCTCTTCTTTAATATTCATACCGAGAATTTAGGGGTCTACTGCCAATACTGTTCAATGAATTTACTCGGGTAATGTCTCAACTGACTCGTGGAATCATATGATCTATGAAGCAGTTGGCTTAGCCGTGCTATTTTCAAAATAGGGCGTAACGTTCTCGAACGATTTGACCACCCATCTTGCTATTGATACATGCATTTAAAATGTACATCTGCTAAAGTGTCTACTAATTTGTTTCCATGAAAAATAAGCAAGACACTTGCTTCATCGGGTTAGGTCCTCGGAGGGTATGGTGTCCGGTAAAATGTTTGAGCCCATACAAGTAGGTAGCGATCTACGATGGTTCGAATCTCCATATTGCTATTTACACCATAAATTACGGCGTGCATTTCCAGTACGCTTCAGCGGATGTACGCCCAGAATACCTGGGCTGACTCTCCGAATCGCAGGATAGGTGAAGCTATTCACTTAGCCGATCGTCTCTCACAGAAGGTGCTAACTTTCTCGAGAGGTTTCGCCCTAGATCTACTAAATCTTCCATGAAATTAAGGTGACCGTCACTGAAATGTCTAGGGATATGCTTCCCGGAACACGAAGGAAAGTTCTACAACGGTTTGTCGCCCTACTTGAATATTCAAACAGTCAATTGCCAATACCTTCCTGCGAGATTACTGCTGGAATACCTGGATAGACTCTGGAAACCACAGGATAGGTGAAGCTGTTGACTCAGCTATGTTTTGGTCAGAATATATGATAACGTTCTCGAGCGGTTGGACTGCCGATCTTGTAATTCATACACGAATTAAAGGTGCCCGCTCTAAATCATATACTGGTATGATCCTCTGAACACGAAGTTATACACTCGATGAAGCGCGTGAGGTGCGCGGATGGTACGGCCTTCGGTAATACTTTTGACTTTGATACAATTGATAACGTTCACAATCGGTTTGAAGCTCAATTTTAATATTCAGTCCGCGAATTAAGGCATCTATTGCCAATACTGTTCAGCCGTTTTGCTCCCGTAATAGCTGTTTTGGCTTTTGGAATCACAAGGTTAGTGTAGGTATTGTCTTTTGCGTTCGTCACTGTAAGAATGTGGTAACGTTCTGGAACGGTTTGACGCTCTACATTAATACTCGAACCGTAAATTGAGGTGACTGTTGCCAATACGATTCAGCAGTTGTACCTCCGGAATACCTGGTTTTGCTTATGGACTCAAAGGATTGGTGAAGTATTTACTTAGCCGTTCATCTCTGACAGTAGGTGGTAATGTTCTCGAACGGTTTGATACTCGATCTTCTAATTCATACACGAAATTAGGGTGTACGTCAGTAAATGTATACTAGGTCGAACATTTGAACACGGTGTTATGCTCTTGATACAGCGGGTTATTTTTTGGGAGGTATGGTTCTCGGTAAAGCTTCCGACTTTATTGAAATTGGTAACGTTCTCAAACAGTTTGACGCTCTATTTTAATATGCAAACTGCGAATTAATGTGTCCATTGCCATTACTGCAAAGAGGATTTACACCTGACATACCTGGTGTGAATCTCAGAGTGACAGGATACGTGATGAAAATTCCTTAGGTGAGCGATTTTCAAAGAAAGTGGCAACGTTCTTGATCGCTTTGCCGCTCGATCTTCTCATTCATTTGTGAAAATAAGATGTACGTCTGCTATCATGTCTACTAATTTGTCCTGGTGAACACTAAGCAGGCCAATCGCCACAGCGGGATGGATTCTCGGAAATACGGATTCCATCGGTAAAAAGATTAACTTCGTAAGAATTTTTATTGTCCTTCCACGGCTTCACTCTCTACTTTCTCATTTATATTCTTTCCTAATAAGCGTCCTTCGCCAATGATCTTCAGCGCGATAACTCGCAGAATCCCTGGGATGACTCTCGGCATCACAAGATGGGTGATGCTATTGGCTTAGTTGTGCGACTATAAGCGCCGGTGGTAATATTCTTGATTGGTTTGGATCTGGACTTTGTAATTCCTTCATGAAATTATGGTGCCCGTCACTAAAATGTTTACTAATTTGTTTTTCTGGACACAAAGTCATACTCTCTGAGCAGCGGGTTTGTTACTCGGGCAGTTATGCTTTCATTCAGACGTGTGACATAGCAATTGTTAACGTTCTCAAACGGTTCGACGCTCTACTTTAACGTTCAATTCGTGAGTCAAGGTGTCTATTGCCAACAGTATTTTGCTGATTCACTCCAGGAATGCCAGGATATACTCTCCGAATCACATGATAGGTGAAGCTATTGACATAGCCGTTCGACTCTAGAAAATGGTGGTATCATTCCGATCGGTTTTACTTTCGATTATTATGTTTATTCATGAATATGTGGTGCACGCCTGTGCATATGTCGACTAATTTTTGTCTGTGAGCAATAAGCGCGACACTCGGTACAGCACGTTAGGTTCTCGGATGGTAAGGTATTCGGTAGAGAGAATGACTTTATACAAATTGGTAACGTTCTCAAACGGATAGACGCAATGTTTGAATACTCAAGCCGCGAAATACGGCGCCTCTTGCCCATACTGTTCATTGGATTGACTCCCGTCATACCTGGTTTTGCTCTTGGAAGGACAGGATTGGTGAAGTTGTTTACTTACCATCTAGTCTCTCAAAGAAGGTGGTAACGTTCTCGAGCTGTTTGACACTCGAGCTTCGGATGCATACATGGAATTCATGGTTTGAGTACTAAAATTGATCGCTGAACCGTTTGAGACCCTTACCAATTGTTATAAAGTCAATTGCTATAAACTTCCTTTTCATAGCAGGAAATTAGTATTCATTTCAGAGACGGGCACCTTAACTTCATGTACGAATTAGAAGTTCGAGTGTCAAACCGTTACATAACGTTACCACCTTCTTTGAGGGTCGCAGAGCAAAGTCAATGGCATCACCTATCCCATGATTCCGAGAGTCAAATCTGGAATTCCAGGTGTAAGTCCGCTGAAGATTATTGGCATTCGTCACATTAAATCACGGATTGAATATAAAAGCAGAGTGTCAAACCGCTGTAGAACGGTACCTATTCCTACAGAGTCAACATTTTTACCGAAGACCATAACTTCCGAGAAGGCTAAACTGCTGTAGGGAGCGTTTTTCACAGTGATAACGCAATTAAATTAGAAGAAATTTTATCCGACGGTCACCACATTTTCATGTATGAATAGCAAAATCGAGAGTCTAACGGTTGAGAACGGTACCACCTTCATTGCTAGTCGCACAATCTTGCCAATAGCATTCCGAAATTCACACCAGGTGTCCCTGGGTTAAATTCTCTGATCAGTAATGGCAAAAGACACTTTAATTCGCTGTATCAATAATAATCTACTGATCCATACACTGGTAGAACGTTACTTATTGGTACAGAGTCAAACATTCCACAGAATGCCTTTCTATCGAAAAGCTAACCCACTGTATCGAGAGTATAACTTATTGTTCAGGGAAGAACAGTAGTGCACATTATAGGGACGGGCACCTTAATTTCATGTATGAATTAGAAAATCGAGGGACAAACCGCTCGAGAACGTTGCCACCTTCGGTAAGAGACGAACGGCTATGTGAATAACTTCACCTTTTCTGCATTTACGAGAATCCATCCAGGAATTCCTGTACGAAGTCCGCTGAACAGGATTGGTCATAGACACCTTCATCCACGGTTTGATTATCGAAAGAGAGGGTCAAACTTTTGAAAACGTTACCACCTTCTTTGAGAGTCAACCGGGTAAGTCAATAGCTTCATCCATCCAGTTATTCACAGAGCCAAAAACGAGGAATTACGCGATTAAATTCACTGTACAGTACTGGCAATAGACACCTTTATTCACGGTTTGAATTTCAAGTAGAGGGTCAATAATTTTGTGAACGATACGAATTGGTATAAGGTCAAACGTCTTACTGGTGTCCTCACCCACCGAAAGCCAAACCCGCTGTATCGGGAGCATAACATTGTGTTCAGAGGAACAAATTAATTTACATTTTGGTGATGGTCACCTAAATTACATGCAATAATTAGAAGATCGAGGGTAAAACCGTTCGAGATGCTTACCACCTTAGTTGAGAATCGGACGCCCTAGTTATTAGCTTTGCCGGTCTTGTGGTTCCGAAAGTGAAACCAGCAATGCGTGAGTCAATAAACTGTATACTATTGGCAATGGACACCTTCATTCACGATATGAATATTAAGGTACAGTCTATCCATTGTAGATCGTTACCTATTGGTATAATGTCAAAAGTTTTAGTGAAGACCTTACCCTCCACGAAACTAACCCACTGCATCGAGAGTATAACTTCGTGATCAGAGATACAAATTAGTTTATATTTGAGTGGCGGGCTTCTGAGTTTCGTGTATGAATATGGAGATCGAGCTTCAAACCGTTGGAGAACGTTACCAATTGGTATAGAGTCGAATGATTCACCGAAGACCTTACTCTCCGAAAACCTAGCCCGCTGTGTCGTGAAAATAGCAGCGTGTTCAAAGGAACGAATTAGCATACATTTTAGTGCTGGTCACCATAATTTCATGAATAAAAACGAAGATCGAGTGTGAGAATGATACCATCATCTATAAAGGTCGACTGGCTATGTCAAGAGCTTCACCTATCCTGGGATTCCGAGATTAAAACCAGGCACTCCAGGAATAAATCTGCTGAAAAGTATTGGCAATACACATATTAATTCACGGTTGGAATATTAAAGTCGCACGTCAAATCTTTGTAGAACGTTATTTATTCGTTTGGCCTCGAACTTTTTACTGAAGGCCATACCTTCGGAGAAGCCCAACCCGCTGCAGCAAGTGTCTTTCACAGTGTAAATGGCAAATTAGTAACATTTACTCCGGGAATACAGGGTTTGACTCATAGAATATGGGAATACGTCAAGCTATGGACTTCGCCGTTTGTCTCTCAAAGAAAGTGGTAACGTTCTCGAACGGTCTGACACTCGATCTTATAAATAATACATGAAATTATTATGACTGTCACTAAAATTCATACTAACTTTCTTGTCTGGACACGAAGTCACACCCTCCATACAGCTTGTTAGCTTCTAGGAAGGTATGGCCATCGGTAAAATGTTTGACTCTATACCAACAGGTAACGGTCTGCTCCGATTTCACTCCGTATATTAATATCAATACCGTGATATATGGCGTCATAGACCAATACTATACGGCTGATTCACTCCTGGCATAGCTGGCATGATTCTCGAAATCACAGAATACGTGAAGATATTCACTCAGCCGTTCGACACTCAAAGAAGGTGGTAACGTTCCCGAACGCTGACCCTAGAACTACTAAGTCATTCTGAAAATTATGGTGCCCATCATTAAAATGTATACTAATGGGCTTCCATGAACAGGAATATATACTCTCGATAGGGATGTTTACATTCTCGGCGGGTATGGCTATCGGTAAAAGGTTTAACTGTATACAAATTGGTAGCGCTCTACAACGGTATGCCGGTAAGCTTTAATATTCATTCCCAGAATTAATGCGTCCATTGCCAGTACGGTACGGGGCACATACTCACAGAGTGCCTATTTTGACTCTCGGAATCCTAGAATACGTGAATCTATTAACTTAGCCGTTCGAATCCCAAAAAATGTGGTAACGTTCTAGAGTAGTTTGACTCTCGGTTTTGCTTTTCAGACATGAAAGTAAGGTCTCCGTCAGCTATAATATCTACTATTTTGTTTCCGTGAGTACTAAGCAAGACACTCGCTAGTTCGGTGTTCGATCTAGGACGGGAAACAATTCGATAAAGGGATTGACATTATACCAATTAGTAACGCTCCCAATTAATTTGATGATCTACTTTAATATTCAAACCGTGAATTAAGGCGTTTGTTTCCAATATGTGCAGCGGAATTTCTACCAGAATACCATGCTTGACTTACGGAATCACAGAATAGGTGAAGCTACTGATATAGACGGTCGGCTCTCAAAGACGGTGGCAACGTTCTCGAACGTTTGGACCTCGATCATTGTAATTCATACGTGAAATTAAGTCCGTCACTAAAATGCATACTAATTTACATCTGCGGACACGATGTTCTACTCTCGATACAGCGGGTAATATTCACCGCAAGTAAGGCTTTCGACAAAAGGTTTGACTTTACATAAATTGGCAACGCTCTCAAACTGTTTGTCGCCCAACTACAACATTCAAACCGTGTATTAAAGTGTCTATTGCCAAACCAGTTCAGCGCACATACTCCAGGAGTACGGTCGGACTCTCGGAATTGCAGCATAGGTGAAGCTACTGTCGTAGATGTTCGTCTCTCACAGAATGTGGCATCGTCCTCGACCGGCATATCCCTCGATCATCTAATTTATGCATGAAGTTAAAGTGCCCGTCACTGATAAGCATAAGAATTCCTCTCTCTGAACACAAGCTTATGCTCTCGATGACGTCAGTGAGGATCGCGGAAGGTGAGGCCATCCGTAAAGCGTTTGACTTTATGCCAGTTGGTAACGCTCTCAAAAGATTTGACGTTCTATGTTTATATTCAAACCGTGAATTAAGGTATGTATTGTCAAAAATGTTCAGCACACTTACTTTCGGAGTACCTGGCTTTACTCTCCGAATCACTGGTTATTGGAAGCGATTGACATAGCCGTTCACCTCTCACAGAAGAGGGCTACGTTCTCGATCAGTGTGTCACTAGATCTCCCAATTCATACATAAAATTAAGGTGACCCTCACTAAGGTGAGTTCTAATTTGTTTACTTGAATACGATGTTATACCTCCGATAGTGCTCTTTATGTTATCGAAAGGTCCTGTAAGCGACAAAGTGTATGATGTTACACCAACTGGTAACGTTTTCACACCTTTTCGACTCTCTGCCTTAATATGCATACCGTGAATTAATGTGTCCATTGCCAATAGTGTACTGCGGATTGATTCCGGATTACCTGGTTTGCCTCTACGAATCACGGAATAGGTGAAGCTATTGATTCAGCAGTTCGTCTCACGCAGAAGGTGGGAACGTTCTCCAACGGTATGGTGCAAAATCTTTTAATTCATACATGAACTTAAGGTCCCCGTCTGCTGAAATGGCCACTAGTTTGGTTCTCTGAACACGAAGATGTACCCTCGATACTGCGGCTTATGTTCTCAAATGGTAGGGAATCCGCGAAGGAATATGACTTTATACAAATGCTTAACGTTTTCAAACAGTTTGACTCTTTATCTTATTACTCGTCCCATGAATTGAAGATTCAATTGTCAATACTGTGCAGGGGATTTACTGCTGGAACTCCAGACATTGCTCCCGTAACAGGATAGGAGAATCTATTGACTTTGCCGATCGGCCGACAGAGATGGTGGTAACGTTCACCAAGGGTTTGACCCTCGATTATCTATCTCATACGTGATATTCCGGTGCCAGACACTAAAGTTTGTACTAATTTGTTTCTCTGATCACGACGATACACTCTCGATGGAGCAGGATAGGTCCTCGGAGGGTAAGGCCTACGGTAAATATTTGGAATCCATGCCAATATTTAACGTTCTACAATGGTGTGAGTCCCTACGTAACGTTTCATACCGTGGATTAAGGTGTTCATTGCCAGAACGGTACAGCGCATGTACTCCCGGAACACCTGGTTTGGCTCTCGGAATCATAGGATGTGTGATGCTAGTGACAGCCGTTCGAACTTTAAACATGGTGGTAACGTTCTCACACTCGATCTTCTGTTTTATACATGAAATTAATATGACCGTCACTAATTTGTATACTAATTCGCTTTCGCGAACACGAATTTGTAATCTGGATGCAGACAGTTAGCTATCGGAAGGTATGGCCTTCAGTATAAAGTTAGGCTCTAGGCGAGTACGTAAAGTTCGACAACGGCTTAAATCTGTCCTTGAATATTTATTCCGCGAATTATCGTGTCTAATGCAATGACTGTTCAGCGAATTTACTCCCGGATTACCTGATTTGACTCTCGGTATCACATGGTAGGTGGTGCTACTGACATAGCCGTTCAACTGCAAATGATGTAGGTAATGATCTTGATCGGTTTGAAACTCGAACTTCAATGTCATGCACGAAAGTAAGGTGCACGTCAGTAAAATATCTACTAATTTGAATCTCTAATCGCGAAATTGTATTCTCGATCCGGCAGGTTATATTCTCGGAATGTAAGGACTTCGATGAAAAGAGTGACTGTATACCAATTGACAATCATCGCCGTCAATATGTCTCTCTACTTTAATGTTCATGCGGACAATTATGGTGTCCATTGCCTATAGAATTCAGCGGATTTTCTGCCGTAACGGCTTGATTGACTTTCGGCATCACAGGACGGGTGGGAATATATTGCCTAAGCTATTCGTCTCTCAATGAAGGTGGTAACGTTGTCGAAAGGTGTAACTTTCGATCTTCTTATTCATACATCCAATTAAGGTGCCTGACTCTAAAATGTATACTAATTTGATTCTCTGAGCTCTACGTAATACTCTCGATACAGCGGGTTAGGCTTTGTGAGGTTAAGGACTTCAGTAAATCGTTTGACATTATACTAATTGATATCGTTCTTAGACTTTTTGGCGCTCGACATTAACATTCAAACCGGGAATTGTGGTGACTATTGCCAATACCTTTCAGCGGATTTAGTCCAGGAATACCTGGTCTGACGCTCAGAATCACTGGGTAGGTGAAGCTACTTACTTAACCGTTCGTCTCTCACAGATGGTGGTAACGTTCTCGAACTGTTTGACACTCGACCTTCTCAGTCACGCATGAAATTAAGGTACGCTTTTGTAAACGTATACTATTTCGTACCTCTACACGCGGTGTTACACTTTAGAAACGGAGAGTTTGCATCTCCGAAGGTAAGGCCATAGGTAAAGAGTTTTACTTTATACCAATTGGCAAAGCTCTCAAACGGTTTGACGCTCTACTTTTTTATTGAAGCCGTGAATTATGGTGTCTACTCGCAATTCCAGCAGCGAACTTACTCTCGGATATCCCGGGTTAAATTTCGGAATCTCGGGATAGGTGAAGATATTGACATAGCTCTCCGTCTCTCACAGACGGAGGTAACGTTCTCGGACGTGTTAGGTCTTCGGAGGTTAATGTATTCAGTAGAAACGTTTAGCTTTATACCAATTGGTAACACCCACAAACAGTTTCATACTCGACATTAATATTCAACCCGTGAATTGGAGATACTGTTGCCAATACTGCTCAGCGGATTTACTCCCGGAATATCTGGTTTAGTTCTCGGAGTCACAGTGTACTTGACGCTGTTAACTTAGCCGTCCGACTCGTAAAGAAGGAGATATCGTTCTCGATCGGTTTGATTCCCGATCATCTAATTCATATATGACGTTACGGGTCCGTCATAAAAATGTACTGTAATTTGTTCCACTGAACGTGACGTTATACTCTCGGTACAGCGGGTTTGTTCCTCGGATGGTACGGCCGTCGGCAAAATGTTTGGCACTATACGAATAGGTAAAACTATACAATGGTTTTATGCTCTGCTTTAATATTCATACCGTGAAATAAGCTCTCTATTGCCGATACTGGTCAGAGGAATAGTCGCGGAATAGCTCCTATGACGCACGAAATCACGGGATGGATGAAACTTATGACTTAGCCGTTCGTCTCTCATAGAAGGTTGTAACGTTCTCGAAAGGCTTGACCCTCCATATTCTAATTCACACCCGATGATAAGATGCCCACTACTGAAATGAATACTAATTTCATGTTTTGAACAGGAAGATATACTCCCGATGCATGTTCTCGGCGAGTAAGATCTCTTGTATACGGTTCGAATTTATTCAAATTGGCAACACACTCAATGAGCCTGACGGTCTACTTTAATATTCAAATCGCACACTGCGGTGTCAATTGCAAATACTGTTCAGTGGATTTACCCTCGGAATGCCTGGCATGACTCTCGAAATCGCATGATAGGTGGAGTTGTTGACTTATCCTCTCGACACTCAAAGAGTGTGGTAACGTTCTCGAACGGTTTGACCATCGATTTTCTAATTCACTTCAACATTATCTTGTTAAAAATTTTGCTATTTTATATGATTGTCTATATAAGTATCTACGCTGTCGGTGCGACACGGCTGAAGTGATCCTGTATTTGCATTCTGTAGATCGGAGTGACACTTGGGCATGATCTACGCTAACTTCTTTAACCTAGATATGGCACCGTATGCATCCTTTCGCTGTTTTCTATTTATATCTACATAATGTAAATTACTGTAATGATATTTCCGATTTTTTTCAAAACTATCAATTTCTAGTTTATAAAATTATATTCCCTAGTAAAAGTGTCATCGGAATTAGATTAGTATATGATGATGACATTATTTTGTTACACTTATTGTTATTTCATAAGATTATCTGTATACGTACCCACGCTTCCGATACTACACTGCTTGAGCTATTTTCTAGTTGCGTTCAACAGATCGGAATGACACTACTGGATGGTCCTCGTTAATTTCATAACTAGGACATTGTGCCGTATGAATTTTATCCCAGCCATCCATATAATACCACACTCTGCAAATTACTTTTACGTTATCTTCGATTTGTTTCATAACTTCCAGTCCGTAAGTTCAAAGACTGTATTTTTTAGAAAAAGTATCCATGGAATTAGTTGAGGATACATTTATTACAATATTCTGTTATGATCTTCGTCATTTTATATAACTATCCCTATACGTACTTAGGACGCCGCAGCGACACGACTGGAGCGGACCTGCAGGTGCGTTGGGAAGACAGGAGCGAAACTACTGTATGGTCTTGGTTGACTTCATTAACCATGATATTGTACTGTATGCATTTATCAGTAGCATAGTACTATTTACCTGTACATACTGTAATTTACTGGTATGATATTTTCGACTTTATTTAAGAGTTCTATTCTATAATTTCAGGAATTGTATTTTTTTAGGATAAGCGTCTATGGAATTAGTTGAGTATACATTTATGACATTATTTTCTTAAAATTAGTTTGATATTATGTGACTGTCTGTATGGGTACTTACGCTTCCGTAGCGACACGCCTGGAGTGGACTTGCAGTGCTTATGGCAGATCGGCGCGGCATACTGGAATGTCCTCGTTAATTTGTTTAAACTTAATTATGTACCGCTGTCATTTTTCCCCAGTTTCTCATGTATTTATACATACTGTAAATACCGGTTAATATAATTCCCATTTTTTATCAAAACTTCCAACTTTTTGTTTACATTATTGTATTTTTTAGGTCAAGTGCCATCGAGTTAGTAAAGTGAACGTTTATAATAATATTTTGTTACATCCATTGTTATTTTATAGAATTGTCTGTATGCGTATCAACGCTTCTGGAGCGTCGCGGTTGGAGTGGTCATATATTAGTGTCCGTCAGATAGGGCCGCCAGTGTTGTATGGTCATTCTTAATTTGTTTAACTTTGTATTGTACCGTATGCACATTTTCTCCTGTTTTCTAATTATCTGTACCAACTGTAAATAACTATAATGATATAATAGTTTTTTTTCGAAATTTACTGTTTTTAGCATTGAAGATTGTATTTTCTGGTTAAAATGTCTTCCGAATTAGTTGAGCTTATGTGTATGACATTATTTTGTTAATGTTGTGTTTGTATTATAACGTAGTTTTCATTCGTACCTACGCTTGTGCAAAGACACGACTGGAATGGCCTTGTAGGAGCGTATGGTAGATAGGAGCGACACTATTGTATGATATTCGTTCATTTCCATGACCATGATGTGGTACCGTATGCATTCTTTGGCAATTTTCCATTTACTTATCCACACTGTAATTTACTGTTTTCATTATTTCGATTTCTTTCAGAATTTTGAATTTTTAGGCCACAAAATCGTATTTCTTAGTAAATGTGCCTCTGAATTAGTTGAATTTACTATTATGACAATATCTTATTATGCTTGTCGTTATTTTATATGCTTGTCTGTAGCCGTACGTATGATGTCGGAGCGACACTACCGGAGTCTTCTTGTAGTTGCGAACGGTAGATCGGAGCGGCATTCTGTGTGGTCTTGTGTTGACACTTGTAGTTGCGTTCGGTGCATCGAAGCCACTCTGTTGTACGGTCATTTTAATATTTTCAACGCTAATATTGTTCCGTATGCAATTTATCCCAGCCTTCCATTTATTAACACATACTGTAATTTACTGCCTTGATGTTTTCGACTTTCTTCGATATTTCAATTTTTATTAAAAAAAAATTGTATTTCGTAGTAAAAGTGTTTTTGGAATTAGGTGAGTTTTAGTTTATAACAATATTTTGTTAAGTTTGTTGTTATTTTATATGATTGTCTGTATTAACACCTACGATTCCGGAGCGACAGGGCTGTGATGGACGTGAAGTTCCGTATGGTACATCAGAGCAACGCTAATGGATGGTCATCGTTAGTTTCTTTAACCTTGAACTTGTACCATATGCAGTACCTCCCATGTTTGCTATTTATTTCTACGTACTTTAATTTATTGCCGTGATTTCTTCGATTTTGTATCAATTTTTAATTACTAATCTTAAAAATTGTATTTTTTTTAGAGAGCGTCTTTGGAATTCCTTGAGTGTACGTTTATGACCCTACCTTGTATAATTTGTTGTTACATTGTGTGAATGTCTCTATACGTACCGACTATCCCGGAGCGACATGACTGGAGTGGGATAGTAGTTGGTTACGGTATATCGGATTGTCGGGATACCGTACTTGACCGTATGCATAGCAGCGCAGATGATCGTCACGATCGTAGTGTACTTGATGTTACGTACGGTGCTTCGGAGAGACACTGCTGCATGGCGTTTCCTAATTTCATTAACCTTGGTTTTGTACCGCATGCACTTTCCCCATTGTCATATTTATTTATTCCAGCTGTAGTATACCCTTGTGATATTTTCGATTTCAGTCAAAGTTTTCAATTTTTAATCAGCAAAATTTTTATTTCGTACGAAAAGTGTGTTTGGAATTAGTTCAGTGTACGCATACGACAATATTTTGATAAACTGATTGCTATTTCATATGATTATGTTTGGCCTGTATTCTGTTTATGTCTGCATACTGTAATTTTCTGTTATAATATCTTCAATTTTATTCAAAATTTTCAATTTTTGGTTTAAAACATAGTATTTATCAGTGAAAGTGTCTTTGGTAATGGTCGTGTGTACATTCATGCCAATATTATAATGAAACTTATTTTTATTTTACATAATTTTATTTATAAGTACATACGCTTCCAGAGCGACACGCCTGTTATAGTCTTGCTGTTGCGTTCGGCGTATGGGACCGACACTGCGGTAATATCATCGTTAATTTCTCTAACCATGATATTGTGCCGAAAACGTTCTTTCGATATTCACTATTTGTTTCTACATTCAGCTATCTACTGTTATGATATTTTCGATTTTATTCAAATCCACCAATTCTTTATTTCAGAAAATGAATTTTGCAGGTGAAGTGAAAATATCATAGCAGTAACTTACAGTATGTACAAATAAATGAAAAACTGCGAGAAAATTCATACTGTACAATATCAAGTTTAAAATCATTATCGAATACCATCCAGTAGTGTCGCTCCGATCTGCCGTACGCACCTGGAAGACCAGTTCAGCCGTGTCACCCCGGAGATGTATGTACATTAACAGAAAATCATATAAAATAACAGCAAGTTTAACAGAATAATGTAATTATGGTGCACTCAACTGAAAACGACTGAACTTATACTTAGAAGTTCAATTTCTTAAAATGAAGACAGAAAATTTCGATGGAAATCGAAAATAACATAGCAGTAAATGACAGATTGCATAAACAAATAGAAAACAGGGGAAACATGCATACGGTAAAAAATGAAGGTTAATGAAATTAACGTGTATCATCCAGTAGTGTCGCTCCGATATGTCGAAAGCACCACCAGGGTAACTCCATCCCTGTAGTATCGGAAGCGTAGGTACGTAGACAGGCCCTCGTACAAAATAACAGTAAGTTTATCAAAATAATGTCATAAATGTAGAGTCAACGGTTTGTAACGACTGTTTTACGAAGGTAAACAATATTATAAACTAAAAATTACTAATTATGAAGAGAAAATATCATAACAGTAAATAACAGTATGTATAAATAAATGGAAAACTGGGAAAAATAGCATGCGGTACGATATCAAGGATAATGAAATTAACGAAGATCATCCAGTAGTACAACTCCGAACTGCCGTACGCAGATGCCAGGCATAGCCAGCGCTGCAGTCCTGAGAGCGTACGTACGTATAGAGACAATCGTATGAAACAACAAAGAAATTCACAAAATATAGTCATAAACGCACACTCAACAATTTCCAAAGGCAGTCCTGCTAAGAGATACAGGTTCATAAAATAAAAATAAATAGACCTGACAAAGAAATCGCAATTACCGTGACACTAAATTACAGTATTTGTATGTAAATACAAAGCTGCGAAAGAATGCATACGGAAATTATTGTGGTTAAAGAAATGAACAAAGTCAATCCAATTATGCCGCCCCGTTCTGTCGTACGCAACTTCATGTATGAAGAAGAAGATCGAAAGTTACACCGTTCGACAACGATACCACCTTCATTGGGAGTCGCACTGCTAAAGCAATAGCTTCACATATCCTGTGATTCCGAAAGTCATACCTGGTATTCCGGGAGTAAATCCGCCGAGGATTATTGGCAAGAGGCACCTTAAGTCATGGTATAAGTATTAAGGTACTCAGTCAAGCCGCTGTTGAATGATACTTATTGGTATAAAGTCAAACTTTTTACCGAACGACTTACCTTCCTAGGAACCATCCCGGTCTATAGAGAGTATTACTATGTTTTCAGGGAAACAAATTAGTATACATCCTCGTGTAGCGCACCTTAATTTCATGTATGACTTTGAAGATCGTGGGTCAAACCGCTCGAGAACGATACCACGTTCTACGAGTGTCGAACGGCTAAGGCAATAACTTCGCATATCCTTTGATTCCGAGTGTCATATCAAGAAATACGGGAACAAATCCGCTAAAGAATATTGCCAATTGACACCATAATTCACGGTATGAATATTAATGAAGGGAGTAATACAGTCGCAGGACATTACCAATTCGAATAAAGTCATTCCTATTACCGAATATACTACCATCCGAGAATCTGATCCGCTGCTCCGAGAGCCCTGCTTAATGTTCATTGATACAAATTAGTAGATATTTTAGCGGCCGGACACCGCATAGTTGTGTAAAAATATCAGCACTGATAGTCAAAGTGTTCGAGAACGTTACCACCTTCTCTGAGTTTCGTACGGCTTAGTTACTAGATTCACATATCCAGTGATTCCGAATGTCAAACCTGATAATCCGGAACTGAATGCGCTGCACGGTATTGGCAAGAGACTCCTTCGTTCACGTCTTGAATATTACAGTAGTGCGTCGGACCGTTTGAGTACGTTACCAATTGGTATAAAGTAAAAACGTTTTACCGAAGGCTATACCCTCCGCGAACCTCGCCGGCTTCATCGAGGGTGTATCCTCGTGTACACAGAAAGGGATTAGTCTTCATTCCAGTGACGTGCACCTTAGCTTCATGTATGAACTTGAAGATCGGGTATCAAACCTGTCGAGACCATTACCACCTTCTACAAGAGTCGAAGGCTATATCAATAGCTTCAACTATTCTGCGATTCCGAAAGTCAAACCAGATTTCCCAGTTGTAAATTCACTGATTATTATTGGCAATAAACACCATAATTACCGATTTGAGTATCAAAGCAGGTCGTCATGCCGTTGCAGAACATTACTTATTTGTGTAGAATCAAACTTCTTACGGAAAGCCTTACATTCGGAGAACCAAACCTCTGTACCGGGAGTTTATATTCATTTTCCACAGAAACTCATTTGTACACATTTTAGTGACTAGCACCATAATATCAAGTATGAATTAGAAGGTCGATAGTCAATCCTTTCGGGAATGTTACCACATCATTTGCGACTCGACCCGCTCAGTCAATAGCTTCATATACCCTGTGATTCCTATAGTCAAACCAGGTATTCCGAGAGCAAATCCGCTGAACGTTATTGCCAATTGGCACATTAATTCACGGTTTGAATATTAAAGCAGACCGTCATACCGTTGGAGAACGTTACCACCTTCCGCGAGATCCGTACGCCTATGTCAATGCTTTCGCCTATCTGGATGAGGCCAGGCAGATAATACGAGAGTAAACCCGCTGAACTGTATTGGCAATAAGCACCATAAGTCAAGGTATGAATAATAAAGTGGTGCGTCAAACCGATTGAGAACGCCACCAATTGGTATAACATCATACTCCTTGCCCGATAGATTACCCTCCGAAGAACTAACCCGCTGTATCGAGGGCATAACATCGTGTTCAGTGGGATGAATTAGAATTCGCTTTAGCTACGAGCACATTAATTTCATGTATGAATTAGACGGACGATGGTCAAACCGCTAGAGAACGATAGTACATTCTATGACATTCGAACTGCTATGTTAGTAGCATCAGGCATACTGCGATTCCGAGAGTCAATCCAGTTATTCCAGTAGTAAATCCGCTGAAGTTGTAGTACGTTACCTATTGGTATAGAGTCAAATATTTTACCGGAGGCCTCACAATCCGAGAAATGGTCCGGCTGAATCGAGAGTATGTATTCGTGGCCAGAGATACAAACATGCATACGTTTTAGTGACGGACACATTAACTTGATGTATGAATTAGAAAATCGAGTGCCAAACAGTGTGAGAACGTTACCACTTTACTGGAGAGTCAATAGCTTCACCTAAACTTGTGATTCCGAGAGTCAAGCCTGGCATTCCAGGAGCAAATCCGCTGAACAGTATTGGCAATAGACACCACAGTTCACGGTATAAATATTAACATACACAGTCAATCCGTCGTAGAACGTTACTTATTGGCATTGTGTCGATCATTTAACCGAAAGTCTGACCGTATGAGAACCTAACACGCTGTATCAGGATTATAAATTCGCGTTCAGGGAAACAAACTAATATTCCATTCTGTGACAGGCACCTTAATTTCAGGTTTGAATAAGTAGGTCGAGGGTCCAACCGTTGCGTGGAGAATGTTGCCATCTTTCTTAAGAATCGCACAACTAAATCCATAGCTTCACCTATCCTGCGATACCGAGAGTCATACCAGGTATTCCGATATTATATCCCTTGATCAGTATTGGCAATAGACACCTTAATTGACGGCGTGATTATAATGGTTGAGAGACAATCCGTCGGAGAATATTACTAATTGTTACAAAGTCATTCCTTTTACCGAATACCTTGCCTACGGAGGTCCTAACCCGCTGCAGGAAGTGTCTCGTTTAGTGGTCACGCATACAAATTAGTAAACCTTTTAGCAGATGGACACCATAGTTACATGTAAGGGTAGATATGTCGAGGGTAAAAGAGTTCGGGAGCGTTACCACCATAGTTCAGGATCGATCGCCTTAGTTAATAGACGCACTTATCCTATGACTCCGGCAGTGATGCTAGGTAGTCCAAGCGTAAGCACACGGAACAGTTTTGGCATTAGACACCGTAATTCATGGTTTTAATGTTAAAGTAGAGTATCCCTCCATTTGAAAACGTTACCAATGTGTATGCAGTCAAACCTCATACTGAAGTCCTTAACTCCCGAACGTCTAATCCACTGTATAGAGAGTATAACATCGTGTTCCGAGGAACATGCTACTATACTTTATAGAGAGGGGCACCGTAATATAATTTACGAATTAGAAGATGGAGCGTCAAGCCGTTCGAGAACGATGTCACCTTCCTCGAGAACCGTACGTCTATGTCGATAGATCCACCTATCCTGCGATTCCGGGAGTCAATCCAGTTATTCCGGCAGTAAATCCGCGTTGCAGAATGGCAATAGACACCCTGTTTCACGTTATAGATATTAAAGTACGAAGTCAAATCGTTATACAACGGTACCATGTGATGTAGGGTCGAACTTTTCACCGAAGGCCGTTCCTTCCGGGAAACGAGCCCGCTGAGTCAAGAGCCCATTCCTTTGGGATCGAACGTCTATGTCAATAACATTAACTATCCTGTGATTCGGAAAATCAAATCAGGTATTCCGAGAGTAAATCCGCTGTACAGTATTGGATTTAGACATCCAATCACGCGGTATAAATATTAAAGTGCAGAGTCAATCCGTTGTCGAGCATTACTGATTGGTATAACGTCATACTCTGTTACCGAAGACCTTACCCTCCGAGAACAAAACATGCCGTATCGACAGTATAGCATCAGGATCAGAGATAGAAATAACTATATATTTTAGAGAGGTGTACCTTAATTTCATGTATGAATTACAAAATCCAGGATCAAACCTTTCGAGAACGTTACCATCCCCTTTGATAGTCGAACCGCTGAGTCAATAGCCTTATGTATCCTGCGACTCCGAGAGCCAAACCAGGTACTCCGGGAGTAATTGCGCTGAACCGCTTTGGCACTATACATATTAATTCAAAGATTGAATATTGAAGCAAACCGTCAAACCGTTGTAGAAAGTTACCAATTGCTATATAGTCATACGTTTTACAGAAAGGCTTACCGTGCGAGGAGCTGACCCGCCGTATCGAGAGTATACCTACGTGTTTAGAGAAACACATTAGTATACATTTTAGAGACTATCACACTGATTTTGTGCTTGAATTGTCAGATCGAACGTCCAACCGTTCAAGACCGTTTCCACATTCTATGATATTCGAGAAGTTAAGTCAGTGGCTTCACCTATTCTCTGATGCCGACTGTGAATCCCCATGTTCCATGAGTATATGCGCAGTAGAGTGTTGGTGATCGTCACCTTAATTCACGGTTTGAATATTAGCTGAGAACGTAAGACCGGTTGAGAACGTTAGAAATTGGTATAAAGGCAATCTTTTTACTGAATGTCATACCGTCTGTGAAAATATCTCACTGTATCGAGTGCAACTTCATATTCCGAGAAGCAAATTAGTACTCATTTTAGTTTCGGGCACCTTAACGTCATATATGAGTTAAAATATTGAGGGACAACCCATTCGAGAACGTTACCAGCCACGTAGCGTGTCGAAATGCGGAGTCAAAAGCTTCACCTTCCTAGTGATTAGGAGAGTCAAACCAGGATCACAATAGGGAACGTTCTACAACGTGTCGAGTCTGTACTCTAATGTTCATATCGGGAATTAGTGTGTCCATTGCGAAAACCGATCAGCGGATTCACTCCACGAATACCTGGCTTAGCACTTGGAATCACAGCACGGGTGCCGCTGTTGACTTCGCCGTTCCATTCTCAAAGAAGTTGGTGGAACCGTTCTCGAACGATTTGGCTCTAGATTATCCTATTCATAACTAAAAATAAGGTTTTCGTCTTCTAAAATGTCTACCAATTTGTTCCGGTTAACTCTAAGACAGGCAATCGCTACAGCAGGATGGGTTTTCGGACTGTAACGCCTTCGGTAAAAAGTTTGACACCATGAAAACTCGTAACGTTCTACAGCGGTTTGGCTCTGGAATTTAATATTTATACCGTGATACATGGTGTGTGATGCCAATTATGTACAGCGGATTTAATTCCCGAATACCAGTATGACTCACGGAATCACATCGTAGGTGAAGCTGTTGACCCAGCGGTTCGACTCTAAAAGAAGGTGCTAACGTTCTCGAACGACTTGACCCTCTATATTCTAATTCATACATGAAATTATGATGCCCATTACCAAAATGTATACAAATATCTTTTTTTCAGCACGAAGTTATACTCTCGATACAGCTGGCTAGGCTTCTAGGAAATTAAGGCTGTCGGTAAAAAGCTTGTTTTTATATATATTGTTTACGTTATACATGATATGACTCTGACCTTTAATATTCATACCGTGTACTAAGGTGCGTCTTGCCATTACCCATCAGTGGATTTACTCCCGGTTTGAGTCTCTGAGTCATAGGATGCGTGGAGCTATTGACTTACCTGTGCGGTTCTCACGAAAGGTGGTAACGTCATCGGACGGTTCGACGCTCGTTCTGCTTATTCATACGTAATATTAAGGTGTCCTATCTGCTACACTCTCCACTTATTTTTTTGGTGAACATTAAGTTAGTCATTCGCTACAGCGGCCTACATTATGGGTAGGCAGAGTATTCGGCAAAAAGTTTGACTCCATTGCAAGTTGTAACTTTATACATCAGCTTGAATCACAACTTTAATATCCATACCGAGAAATGGGGTATCCATTGCCAATGCAGTGCAGTGCATTTATTCCCAGAATACCTGGTTTGATTCTCGAAAATACTAGATAGGTGAAGCTATTGACATACACGTTTAATTCTCAAAGAAGTATGTAACGTTCTCCAATGGTTTGACTATCTACTTTGCCATACATACATGAAAATAAACTGCCCGTCATCTAAAATGTATACTAATTTGTTTCCTTGAATACTAGGCAGGGCATTCCCTACAGCGGGTTGGACTACTCGGGAGGTAAGACCTCCGCAAAAATGTTTGATTCTATACGAATAGGTATCGTTCTACAACGGATTTACGCTCGAGTTTAATATTCGAACCGTCATTCAAGGTTTCGATTACCAATACTGTGCAGCGGATAGACTCTCGAAGTACCTGGTTTATCTCTCAGATTCACCGCAAGGGTGAAGCTAGTGACTTAGATGTTCGACTCTCAATGACGGTGATAACGATAGTGAACCGATTGACTCTCTATTTTGCTATTCATACAAGAAAATAACATGTGCGTCCGCAAAAACGTCTAATAATTTGTTTTCGTGGGCTCAAAGCGAGACAAACTCTTCAACAGTATAGGTTCTCGGAAGGTAAGATGTTTTGTAAAAAATAAAATGTCTTCATACCAATTGGTAATGCTCACCGTCGGACTGACCATCATCCTTAATATTCCTGTCGTAAATTAAGGTGTCCATTGCCAATACTCCACATCGGATTTATTCCCGGTTTCCAGATTTGTCTCTCGAAACGACAGGATAGGTGAAGCTATTGAATCTGCCGTTCTATTCCCAAAGAAGGTGGTAACGATCTCGGACGGTTTGACTTTCGGCTCTGCTATTCATGCATGAAAATACAGTGCGAGTCTGCTAAAATGTCCACTAATTTGCCTCCGTCAACAACGAGCAAGACTCTCCCTACATCGGGATAATATACTCGGCAGGTAAGGTATTCGGTGAGGAGTATGTCGTTATTAGAATTGGTTATGAAATCCGTCGGTTTGTCGCGTTACTATAGTATTCAAACTGTCAATTTAGGCCTCTATTTCCTATACTCTTCAGCGGATTTACAGCCGGTATAATTGCTTTGTCTCTCGGAATCGTAGGACAGGTGAAGCTATTAACTTAGACGTTCGATTCTCAAGGAAGGTGGTACCGTTCTCGAACGGCGTGACCCTCGATATTCTAATTCGTACATGAAATTAAGGTACTCGTCACTAAAATGTATACTAGTTCATACCTCTGAACACGGTGTTATACTCTCGATACAGGGGGTCAGAGTTTCGGACGGTAAGGCGACCGGTGATTCGTTTTACATTATAGCGATTGATAACGTTCTCGCCAGGTATGACGATCTATTTTAATATTCACAACGCGAATAAGATATCTGTTGATAATCATCTTCCTCGGATTTACTCTAGGAATACCTGGTATGACTCTCGGAATCGCAGGATAGGTGAAGCTTTTCACTTGGCCGTTCGACATTCAGCGCTCCCGAACAGTTCGACATTTGATCATCTAATTCATACATGAAATTACAGTTCCCGTCAGAAAAATGTCTACCAATTTGTGTCTCTGAACACGAGGTTACACCTACGATACTGCGGCATATGTTCCAGGAAGGTAAGGTATGCGGTAAAGTATATGACGTTATACAAATTGGTAACGATCTCAAACGGTTTGACTCCCTACAGATAATATTCATACTGTAATATAATGTTTCGCATGCCAACACTGTTCAGCAGATTTTCTCCTGAATAGCAGGCTTGACTCTCGGAATCGCAACCATTGGTGAAGCAATTGACTAAACCGTTCGACGCTCAAAGAAGATGGTAACGGCCTCTGACGATTTCACGTTGGGCCTTATAATTCCTACATAAGGTTAAGGTGCACGCCAATAGAATACATACTAGTTTGTATCTCTGATCACGAAGTTGTACTCTGGACACAGCGGGTTAGATTCTCGGATGGTAATGTTTCGGTAGGTCGTTTGAATTAATACCAATTGATATCGCTCTCAATCAGCTTGATGCTCAAGAATAATATTCAAACCGTCAATTGAGGTGTCTATTAACAATACTGTTCAGAGGAATTATTGACTCAGCTGTTCGAAACTCAAAGGCGATGGCAACGTACTTGAACAGTTTGAATCGCGATTTTTCTATTTATACATGAAAATATGGCGCCGGTCTGCGAAAATATCTATTTATTTATTTCCCTGAGCACTCAGGAAGACACTCACTGCAGCGGGTTATGTTCCAGGAAGGTGAGGCATTCAGCGAAAGGAATGACTTTGTACCATTTAGTAATGTTCCCCGACGGTTTGACTCTATACTTTAATATTCCAAGGGTGAATTAAGGTGTCCATTGACAATTCTCTTCCACGGATTTACTCCTGGAATACCAGGATTGACACTCGGACTATCAGAATAGGTGAAGCTATTGACGTACCCATGCCACTCTCAAAGAAGGTGGCTACGATCTCGAAGGGTTTGAGTCCCGATTTTGCTACTCAGAATCAAAACTAAGGTGTACATCTTCTGAAATGTCTACCAATTTGTTTGCGTGAACACTAAGCAAATCATTCCCTACAGAGGGTAAGGTTCTCGGAAGGCAAACTATTCGGTAAAAGAATGACCTTGTACCAATTAGTAATGTTCTCCGATGTACGATGGATTTACTACAAAAATTCTTGGATTGGTTCTAGGAATCGCAGGATGGGTGACGCTATTGACTTAGCCGTTCGATTCTCAAAGAAGGTTGTAACGTTCTTGAACGGTTCGGCCCTCGATCTTCGAATTCATACCAGAAATTATGGTGGACGTCACTAAAATGTATACTGATTTATTTCCCTGTGCACGGTGGTATACTGTCGATACCGCTGGTCAGTTTATCGGAGAGTACGGCCTTCGGTAAAGTGTTTGACTCGATATAAATTGGTAACGTCCTTAAACGGCTTGACGCTGTATTTTAGTATTCAAATCGTGAAAGAAGGCGTCCATGTCCAATGCTTCACAGCGAATTTACTCCCGGAATACCTCAAATGACTGTCTGAATTACAGGATAGGTGATGCTATTGTGCTATATGTGCGATTCCACAAGGAAGGTAGAATCGCCCTGCATCGCTTTGCCTCTCGATCATCTCATTCCTACATGAAATTAATGTGCCCGCCACTAAAATGTATACTAATTTGTATTTCTGATCACAAAGTTATACTGTGGATACAACGAATTAAGTACTCGGAGGGTAAGATCTTCGGCAAAACGTTTGACACTATACCATCTGGTAACGTTCTCAGCCGGTTTAGCGCTCTACTCTAATATTGACGCCGTGAATTGAGGTGTTCATTGCCTATAGCGTACAGTGGCCTGATTCCCGAAATACCTGGTTTGACTGTCGGAATAACAGGATGTGTGAAGATAGTGACTTAGCAGTTCGGCTTTCAAAGAAGGTGGGACCGTTCTCGATGTGTTTGACGCTTGTTTATTCCGTTCATACAAGGAAATGAGGTGTGCGTCTGCCATAATGCCTAATCATCTGCTTCCGCGAGCGCCAGGCATGACACGCGCTACTGCGGGATTGGTCCTTGGAAAGCAAGGTCTCCTGTATAAGTTTGATTTTATACCATTTGGAAATGTCCTCCGACGGATTGAAATTCTACCTTAATATTCAAACCGTGAAGTAAGGTGTCAATTGCCAATACTCTTCTGCGCAATTACTCTCGGATACCTGGTTTGGCTTTCGGAATCACAGGGTATTTGTCGCTATTGACTTAACCGATCGATCGTCAAAGAAAGTGACAGCATTCCCGAACTGTCTGACCATCGTTCTCTATATTTGATACATGAAATTAAGGTGCCCGTCACTAAAATGTATACCAATTTGCTCCTCTGAACACGATGTTATACTCCTGATAGTGCGGGTTAGCTTCACGGAAGCCTTCGGTAAAAACGAAGATTGTATTGCTATAGGTAACCTTCTACACCGGGTTGACTCTGTGTATTAATAGTTATACCGTGAAATATCGTGTCTATCACCAGTTCTGCACAGCGGATTTAGATGCGGATTACCTGCTTCTTCTGTCGGAATAACGGGATAGGTGGAGCTATTACGTTAGCTGTACGACTCTCGAAGAAGGTTGTAACGTTCGCGGACAGATTGACCCTGATCATCCTATTGATACATGAAATGACGGTGTCCGTTACTAAAAGGTCTGCTAAAGTGTTTCTCTGTACAAGAAGTTATTCTTTCGATGCAGCGCGGTTCGTTTACGGAGCATAAGGCCAGCGGTAAAGAGATTGATACTATACCAATGGGAAACCTTCTACAACGGTTTGACTCTACACTTTAATCGTTATACCATGAATTAGGGTGTCGATGTCCAATACGGTACAGCGGACCCACTCCTGGAGTACCTGGCTTCTTGGAATCACTAGATAGGTGAATCTGATGACTTTGGTGTGCGGCTGTCAAAAATGGTGGACACGTTCTCGAACAGTTTGACTCTCGATCTTGCTATTCATACATGTATACAAGTTGTTTGTCTGCTAAAATGTCTTCTAATATGCTTCCGTGAACACTAGGCGAGACACTCAGTACAGCGGGATGGGTTCTCGGAAGATAAGGTTTTCTGAAGAGTATGACTTTAAATCAATTGGTAGTTTTCTCCAATGATTTGACTCCCTACAGAAACACTCATGCCGTGAATTAAGATATCAATATTGCGAATTGTGTTCAGCGGATTTACTACCGGAATGGCTGGTTTAATTCTAAGAATCTCAGTATGTGTGAAGCTATTGGCGTAGCCATTCGACCCCCACAGATTATGGTTACAATCTCGAAAGACTCGACGCTCGATCATCCAATTCGTACCTGAATCTATGGGGCTCATCACTAAATTGTATACTAGTTTATACGTCTGAACGCAGTGTAATGCTCTCGATGCAGCGGGTCAGTTTTGCAAAGTGTATGGAATTCTGTAATACATTTATCTCTACACGAATATGTAATGTTCTACAACGGCTTAACGGTCTGCTTTAATATTTAAACCCTGAATTGTGGTGTACATTGCCAATTCTGTAAAGCGCATTTACACCCAGAATATTTGGTTTGTCTTTCGGTATCAAAAGATATGTGAAGCTAGATACTTAGCTATGCGACGCTCAAGGAACTCGGTACCGTTCAGGATCGCTTTGACTCTCAATGTTGATATCTATACACCAAAATGTGGACAACGTCCTCTGAATCTTCTACTAATGTATTGCAGTGAACAATACGCGTGGGACTCGCTAGAGCGTGTTAGGTTCATGGAAGGAAAGGTACTGTGTAAAAAGATTGACTCCATAACATTTGGTAATGACCTACCACGTTTGACTCTCTAATTTAATATTCATACCATGAGTTAAGGTGTCTAGGACCAATACTGTTTAATGGAGTTAATACCGCGGTACCTGATTTGGTTCACGGTAAAACAGGATAGGTGACGCTATTGACTAAATTGTGCGACTCGCAAGGATGCTTGAATCGTTCTGGGACAGTTGGCCTCACGATCTTCTAATTCATTCATGAAATGAAGGTGCACGTCACTAAAACGTATACTAATTTCTTCCCTGGACCCGAAGTTATACTCTCGATACAGCGTTCTTGGGTCTCGGAAGGTGAGGCCTTCTGTGAAATGTTCGACGCTATACCAATATGTAACTTTTCACAACGGTTAGACTATGTACGCTGATATCTATATCGAGAACCAGGGATTATATTGCCAACACTGTACTGCGGATTTATTTCCAGAGTACTTGGTATTACTCTTTGTATAGCAGGATCGGTGAACCTATGACCTTAGCTATGCGACTCTCAATGAAAGTGATAACGTACTCAAACTGCTTGACACTCGATCATACAGGAAATTAAGGTGCCCGTAAATAAAATGTATACTAATTTATCCCTCAGATCACCATGATGTACTCTTGATACCGCGTACTAGATCTTCGGATGGTAATGATTTCAGTAAAACGTTTGACTTTATACCAATCTGCAGCGCTCTCAAATAACTTGACGCTCTACTTTAATATTCATACCGTGAATTGAGGTGTCTATTGTCAATACCGTTCGGCGGATTTACTCTCAGAATGCCTGGTTTGAATTTCGGAATCACAGGATTAGTGAGGCTGTTGACATAGCCGGTCGTGTCTCACATATGGTGGTAACGTTCTCGATCGGTTTGACCCGCGACATTCTTATTCATACATGCAACTAAGGTGCCCGTCACTAAAATATATAGTAACTCGTTTCTCTGAGCACGTAGTTATACTCTCGATACAGCGGATTAGGCTTTCGGCGTGTAAGGTCTCCAGTAAAGCGTTTGACTTCATACAAATTGGCAACACATTCAAACAGTTTGACGCTCTACTTTAATCCTCATACCGTAAATTAAGGTGTCAATTGCCAATACTGTATCGCGGATTTACCCCACGAATGCCTGGTTTGACTCCCCGAATCACTGGATAGGTGAAACAATTGACTTATCCGTACGACTCTCACAGAGATTAGGAACGTTCTCAAATGGTTTGACGCTGTACTTCAATATGTAAACCGTGAATTAAGGTGTCTATTGCCAATACTGCGGAGCGCATTTACGACCGGAATACCTGGTTTCTTTCTACGAATCACAGGACAGGTGAAACTACTGCCGTTGCGGTTCGTCTCACATAGAAGGTGGAAACGTTCCCGAGCGTTTTGATGCACAATCATCTAATTCATAATTGAAGATAGGTTGCCCGTCACTGTAGTGAAGGTTTATGTCTTGTTCTGCTGACGACGGTATCGTCTAGATGAAGCCGCCGATGTTCGTGGAAGGTAGGGCAATCGGTAAAACGTTTGACTCAATACCAATTTGTATCGCTCTCGAACGGTTTGACGATCTACTCTAATATTGAAACTGTGATACGAGAGGGCCATTGCGGATAGTGCGCAACTGATTGGCTGCCCGAATACCTGGATCGACTCTCGGAATAACAGGATATGTAAAGCTGTTAACTTGGCCGTTCGACACTTAAAGAAGGTAGAATCGTTCTAGGACGTATTGACGCTCGATATTCCTATTTATGCGTGAAACTAAAGTATGCGTCTACAAATAAGTATACTAATTTGCTTCTCTGAGCATGAAGTAATGTTCCCGATGTAGCGGGTTAGCTTCTCGGAAGGTAAGGCCTTCAGGAGAAAGTTTTACTCCATAGAAATACGTAATGATCTGTAACGGTCTGACTCCGTACTTCAATATATATAACGTAAAATATCTTGTCCAATGCCAATAACTGTTCAGCCGATTTACTCCCGAAACACCGGTTTGGAATCTCGGAATCTCAGGATAGGTGAAGCTATTGATATAGCCGATTGACACTCAAGGAGGGTGGAAAAGTTCTCGAACTGGTTAACCCTGTATATCTTAATTCATACATGAAATAAAGGTTTGCATCACTAAAATGCATACTCGCTTGCTTCGCTGAACACAAAGTTATACTTTCGATACAGCGGGTTATGTTCTCGGAAGGTAAGACCGTCAGTAGAAAGTTTAACTCTATACCAAAAGGTAACATTCTCAACCGATTTGACGCTCTACATTAAGATTCATACAGTGAATTGGGAGGTCGATAGTCAATACTTTCCAGCGGTCGTACTCCCGGAATGCCTTATTTAACTCTCCGAATCATAAAAGACATGATGCTATTGACATAGCCGTTCGATCCGCAAAGAAGGGGATAACGGTCTAAAATGGATTGAGCCTCGATATTCTAATTCACACAAGAAGTTAAGATGCCCGTAACTAAAATGAAAAATAATTTGCGTCCCTAAACACGTAGCTATACTCTCGATACGGCGGTATAGCTTCTCAGACGTAAGGCATTCGGTAAAACGATGGACCCCATATCAATTGGGAACGTTCCCAATCGGTTTGACGCTCTACTGTTATATTCATACCGTGAATTAAGGTGTTCGTTGCCAAAATTCTTCAGCGGACTGTATCTTGGAATGCCAAGTTTGTCTCTCGGAATCGCAGGGTAGCCGAAGCCATTGACTTAGCAGTTCATCACTCATAGAAGGTGGCAACATCCTCGTCCGGTTTGGCCCTCGAACTTGTAACTCATGCATGAAGCTATGGTGCCCTTAACTAAAATGAACACTAATTTCCTACTGTGAGCACGATCTTAATCTCTCGATGAAGCCGGTGAGATTCGCGGAAGATAATGCCTTCGGTAAACGTTTGACTTTTTGCCAATTAGTAACGACATAAAACGGTTTGGCACTCTACGTTAATATTCAAACCATGAATTAAGGTGTCTATTGCCAATACTGCTCAGGGGCCTTACCCCCGGAATACCTTGTTCGATTCTCCGAATCACAGGATAGGTGAATCTATTGACTTAGGCGTTCGAATATCAAAGAAGTTGGCAATGATCTTCAACGGTTTGAATCTCGATTTTCTAATACCAACGTGAAATTAAGGTGCCCGTCAATTAAATGAGTACTAATTTGCTTTAGTGAACACGAAAGGATACTCTCGATCAGGCGGGTTAGTTTCTCGGAAGGTACGACCGTCGGTATAAGGTTTGACTCTATACCGATACGTAACATTCATCAACGGTATGACTCAGTACTTTAATATTTTTACCCGGAATTACGGTGACTATTGCCAATACCTTCCAGCGGATATACACCCAGTACAGCTGGTTTGACTCTGGGAATCGGAGAATGGGTGGAGCTATTGACAGAGCCGTTCGTCTCTCACAGAAGGTGGCAATGTTCGCGAGCGGTTTGAGCGTCGATCTCCTAATTCGTACATGGAGTTACGGCGCCCGTGACTGAAATGAATACCAATTTCAATCTATGAACACGTAGTTATACTTTAGACACGGCGAGTTTGCTCCTCTAAAGGTAACGCCATCGGCAAGGTGATTGACTTCAAACAATTTGGCAAAGCTCTCAAATGTTTGATGCTTTACTTTTCTATTCAAACCGTGAAATAATGTGACGATTGCCAATACTCTTCAGCGAATTTACGCCTGGAATACCTGATTACACTCATGCTATCACAGGTTAGATGAAGTTATATCGAGGTCTTGTAGTTGTACACTGCTTCCCGAAGCGGCATTACTGTATGGTTTCAGTCAATTAGTTATCCTTGATTTTGTACCATATGCATTCTGTCTCAGTTTTATATTTATTTATAGATACTGCAATTCACTATTGTCATATTTTCGTTCTTGTTCGAAATTTTCAATTTTTATGTAAAATAATTATATTTCTTAGTAAAAGTGCCTTTGAAAATAGTTGAGTGCACTTTTATGACATTATCTTGTTAAAAACATTGTTATTTTATATGATTGTCTGTATAACTAACTACGCTGTCGGAGCGAAACGGCTGGAGTGATCCTGTATTTGCGTTCGGTAGATCGTAGCGAAACTAGGGTATGATCTACGTTAACTTCTTTAACCTTGATATTGAACCGTATGGACCTTTCGCAGTTTTCTATTTATTTCTACATACTGCAATTTACACGTATGGTATTTCCGATTTTCTTCCATATGTCCAATTGTGAATATCAAAAATTGTATTTCACAGTATTTCTCAGTGTCTTGGGAATTATGTGAGTTTACGTTTATGGCAATATTTTGCTAATTTTATTGCTGTTTTATGTGATTGTCTCTATACGAACGTACGGTACCAGTGTAACACGACTGGCGATGTCTTGTAGTTGCGTACGGCAGAGCAAAGCAGCAGTACTGTGTGATCTTAGTTAATTTCTCTAACCCAGATATTGAACCGCATGAATTTCTTCCAGTCTGCATTTATTTATATATAATGTCACTTACTGTTACGATATTTTCGATTTTCTTCGATATTTTCAATTTTTCGTTGAAAAAACTGAGTTTGATAGTAAAAGTACCTTTGGAACTTTTTGTGTCTACATTTATGACATTATAATGTTGACCTTATTCGTCTTTGATATGATGGTCAGTATACGTACCCACGCTGCCGGAGAGACACTAATGGCGATGTCCTGTATTTGCGTACGACAGATCGAAGCGGCACTACTGGAGGCTCGTAGTTAATTTCGTTAAACTTAATTTTGTATGGTATGCATTTAATCCCGGTCATCCATTTATTCAATCATACACTAATATACTGCTTTCATATCTTCGATTTGTTTTCAAAGTTGTCAATTTTCAATTTTGATAGTTGTATTCCTTAATAATATTGCCTTTTGAGTTAGTCGAGTTTACGTTTATGATAATCTTATGTTAAACTTATTGTTATCGTATATGATTGTCTGTGTACATACCGACGGTTCCAGTGCGACACGACTGGAATGACCTCGTCGTTGTGTTCGGTAGATCGGAGCGATGCTATTGTATAGTCTTCCTTAACTTCTATAACCTGGAAATTATACTGTAGAGACTCTTTTGCAGTCTTCTTTGTAGTTTAACTGACTGTAATTTACTGATATGATATATTCAATGTTTCCCAATATTTTCAATTTTTAGTCTAAAGGATTGTGTTTCTTAGTAACAGTGTCTTTGGCAGCTGATGAGTGTACGTTTATGTCAATATTTTGTTAAACTGATTCTTATCCTATACGATGGTCTATATATATACCAACGCTGTTAGAGGGATACGACTGTCGAGCTCTTGTAGTAGTATACGGCAGAACGAAGCGGCACTGCTGCATGACCTACGATATTTTCTTTAACCTTCATTTTGTATTTTATGCATTTTTCTCAGTCTTCCATTTATTTATGCAGACTCTTATTTATTGTATTGATATTTTCAATTTTTTATAAACTTTTAATCCTTAGTCTAAAAATTTGTAATTTTCTGTAAAAGTGAGTTTGGAATTAGTTCAGTGTGCGTTTGTGACATCAGTACTTTAATATTATTGTTATTTTATACGATTGTGTGTATACGTACCCACGCCTCCGGAACAACACGGCTGTAGTGGTCTTCTAGTTGCGTACCGCAAATCTGAGCGGCACTGCTGGATGGTCTAGGTCAATTTCTTTAGTCCTGAGATTGTACAGTGTGCATTTTTCCCATGATTCCATATATTTATGCATACTGCAATATACTGGCGTGACATTTTCTAATTCTTTGAAAATTCCAAATTTTTATTTTCAGAAATTGTATGTATCAGTGAAAGTGACACGGGCAAATACGTGGCAAGTATTAAATTGAAATATAAATTGGCGGGTCTTCAACCTTGGTGGAAGAGCCCCCTTTTCCAAAAGAAACTAAGTTTCATATATTAAGATTTATTTCGTAAAATAAGCGTAATACCGTTCAACCCCTTTCTACAAGAAGCTATGTTTCTTATATTAATACTTATTTCGTGAAATAAGTAATACCGATGTTGAACGAGTTTAAATATTTAACGTAGATGTCCAGGATAGGTATAGGAATGCGGAAATGTTTCGTTTGAGGTATAATGTAGAACTGTTTTATTCGTTTGTGCTCGGTCTTTATACTATAATTTTATGGTTGATTAAGCGGTTTCTGGTCACGTGTCGTCTGGCCTTGGCTGATTGCGCTACGGTTGCTGTCTGGGCGATGCGTCTAGTGATGCGTCGGCAGGAGTTTGGCTGGCGTCATACCCCCCTTCTTAGATTGTGCTTCACTCCCGTGAAGCGTACGATCTCGGGTTTGATTTGGATGATTTCTTCTTCATCCTCTTCTAGGTCTTGGAAGGTCACCCAAGGTCTTCGTAGAATCGGTGTGGGTACTGTTATTACGGTGTTGGTGCTTGGAGGTATCGCGATTTGGTTGTCATCACAAAATATTTTTATGCATAATTTCGCAGGTATACAATGCTTTAGTAATCCTGTCTTATACAAAGTGTAACCTGTGACTAATACTAATGATATCCATCCTATATAGGTGAGTATAGAGTATGATACATTGGATTGTGTGGTGAGTCTGTGTTGGATTTGCATTTTATTGATTTGTTTATCTAATAGATCTAAATTGTGTTTGTAATTATTGAAATTTGGTGTCACTCTAGGTATTATGGGTATTTTGTCTCATATGAATCCAGCTTTTTCTGTGTGTATGTTGTATGCAATAGTGTAGTTGCTTATTCATATAATTGCTTCTTTTTGTACTCCTCCTATATTCATTGCGTTGTCTACGTATGAAAGTGTGCAGGGGTGTTTGGCTGAAATTATACTAGGTTTTCCTAAGAGAAGCGTTTCCTGTGTTGTGCATAAGGCCGAAATCGTTACACTATTTTCGGGTATTGTAACGAATATGTTATTGGTTTTCATGTGTATGAATGTTACGTGATCTATCTTGAATATAGCCGTACTGCATTTTGATTTACATACATTTTCTTCTTTGCCGTATCGTACCGGTTGATTTTTCTACAAACTAATCCCATACTGGTGGTTTTACATAGTCTTCGCAATTGTTCATTGTCCATTGTTATGTGTGAGGATGTCCGTATTCACGCATATTCGTGGTTCAGAATTGGGGCTATGAATATTTCTCCTGATTTCTTGGATATAACGCAGTATTTTACAAGTTTCCATGGTTCTTTTTCTATCATTGGAGTTTTAATTTGGTATATCAAAGTGTCTTCTTTAGTTGCTAGAATTAATTCGCTAATATCGATTATCGATTGAATGTTAGGTATGGTTGGTTCTATGAATTGGTCATGGAAAGTTGTTAATTTCACCATTGTACTTATAAATGTATCTATAGGTATGAATATTGTGTCTATTATACCCTTTTTGCCTAATGATAACATCAGGTAAATGTCGTCGATTCAATTAGCTAGGTCCGACAATATTATTTTTATAATTAACAATGTATCGATTAAATGTTCCTTATTTTCTATTTGACCTATCCTTGTATCTCCTTGATTAATTCTATCTAATACGCGTTGTGATGCTACGTCATGTATGAAACTTCTGATCAATGATGTTTGGTTTTGTATTATTTTAGAGAATGTATTCTGCCTGTCATAGAGTTTGCTTAGATTTTCATTCACAAGTTTCAGGTCAATTTCGTCCAGTGATCCAAATAATGATTTAGATATGCTACCTATGGCGTTAATAAGTCCTCTTTTTGGTCTAGGATGAACAGTATTCGTAGTTTGTCTAATCGTCGTTGGAGATTATTAACCTTTGACTTTATATTTTGATAGTATGTAGTCTCACAGTCTGCTTTTTGCTGTTTGCAGTATTCTTTTAGGATGCGTTTGATGGTATATATTTGTTCCATAGTGTCAGTTAGTTCTTTTATGCTAAATATTAGTGTAATTTCTGTTTCTGTGTGATATGTGTACGCGATGTCAATTTCTTCCGTTACTGTTTGGCTGTGTTCTACCTCCTGAATTATTAGGTCCTTCCCTTCGATCAATTGGATCTGGAATAATATGGTTTGATTCTATTCCCGTGTACTGTAACTTATTTATCATATAGGAATGTAACATAATTAGGGGTAATTGCTATAGCAGAAGGTAGATTGGCTCGTCTTCCGATTGTTAATTCAAAAGGTGAATAACCTGTTCCTGCATGAATCGTGGTGTTGTACGCTAGACTAATGTATTTTAATTTTGCGTCCCAATCATTTTGTTGTTGACCAATATTAGTTCTCAGCATGTCTTTTATCATTGCATGAGCTCTTTCGAGACTACAATCTGACTGTGGGTGAATGCTGGTGGTTTTCATATGCTTTATGCTAAACAAGTTTTCAAATTCTGTCATTAATTTGCATATGAAATTCTGTCCCTGGTCGGTTAGTATGTGATTTGGGGAGGTGAAGATGTATATCTAATGATCTAAGAGGGTGTTGATTATTGATTAAGCTTGTTGGTTCTTTAAGGGTATCAGCATTAGGTATTTTGTTAAGCAGTCTTGTATTGAGAGCATAAACTGCTTTCCTGATTTGGTTCTTGGTAATGGTCCGATTATGTCGAGTCCTACCTTGTCGTTTGGGTTTTCTGGTGTATCAGTGATGATTGCCTCTTCCCTTTGTCTCATCCTTGTTAGTTTGTTGGTCTGACAGGTTTTGTAGCTTCTTATGTATTCCGTTACATCTTTCTCTAAGTTTTCCCAATAATATTAGCTTTTGATTGATTCAATCGTTCGGTTTTCACCTACATGTTGTTGTAGGTCGTGGGATTCCTTTAGGATTTGCTTGATTTCCTCTTGATTAAGTTCCTTTATACGTTCTGTTGCAAATTTCAGATTATTTCCTTTATAATCTTTCATTAAGAATCTTAACATTAGTTGTATATAGATCATATCCAGTCCTTTGATGTCTTGATTGCCGAATTTTATGTTCTTCTGGTTTTGCTGCAAAGCCATGAATGCATGTAACTTGAGTAACTAATCTTTTTCGCTATAGGTCCTAGGAGGTCGTGTGATACTTGGGTCCAGTATGGTTTGTTAGCTTCCAGTTTGACTGGCGTATTTTTGCTTGGTGATATTTTCCAGTCTTCATATGCATCAAGCAGTTCATCTTCATCATCTATGTTCGTCATGGATGATGGGCTTCCTAGTTCGTCTGGTAGGGAATCCTCTATTTCCTGTGTGTTTATTATTCGCATTTTTATGTTTACCTTTTCGTCTTTCACTATTCGCGCCGGGAATAATCGCGATAATCCGTCAGCTACTGCGTTATATTTTCCTTTCGTATATTCGATCTCATAGTCATATTCTTCTAGCCTCAATCTCCATCTCATTAGTCTCGATGAAGGATCCTTGATATTATGTAACCATTTCAATGCCTGATGATCCGTTTGTATTACGATGTGTCTACCGAGTAAGTATTGGCGTAACCTTTTGATCGCCCAAACTATGGCTAACAGCTGTTTTTCCGTGGTAGTATAATTCCTTTCTGCGGGATTCAGGGTACGTGAGATGAAATTGCATGGATATCCGTCCTGTGAGAGTACTGCTCCTAACCCTTCGTTGCTGGCATCCTTAGTCAGTGCAAATGTCTTGTTGAAATCCGGGTATTGTGGTATAGGTTGCTCGCATAATTTATTTTTTAATGTGTTAAATGATGATTCTTGTTCTTCCTTCCAGTGAAAGGGAGTTTCTTTTTGGGTTAGGATTGTTAGGGATTACACAATTTTGGTGAAGTTTTTAATGAATTTACTACAGTATCCAACTGATCCGAGAAATGATTTTACGTTTGTTATGTTGGAAGGATTGGGAAAATTTTTTATTGATTCTTTCTTTTTGGGATTTGGTTTAATTCCGTCTTTAGTGATGATATGTCCTAGGTATTCGAGTTCGGGATTCAGGAATTCACATTCCTATGGCTGTATCTTCAGTCCAACTTCCATCAGTCTGTTAAATACTATTGCTAGGTTGCGATTGTGTTCGTCTATAGTATTCCCAAATATTACTATGTCGTCTAAATATACAAAACAGTATTTGTCAATCAGTCCTCGTAATGTGTTTTCCATCATTCCTTGGAATGTGGCTGGCGCATTCTTTAGATCGAAATGCATTCTTCTGTAGTGAAAATGTCCATCCGTCGTGCTGAAGGCCGTGTACTTTTTGTGGTTAGGAGTCATAAGTATCTGATGGAAGCCTGAAGAGAGGTCCAATGCACTGAAGAATTTAGCATTTCCTGAGTGGGAGAATATATCATCGGCTTGCGGAAGTGGATATGCATCCTGATCGGTGATCTCGTTTAACTTCCGAAAGTCAATCACAATTCTCCATTTTTGTTTGCCAGACGCATCCAGTTTTTTGGGCACTACCCAGACTGGTGCGTTATGAGGTGAATCTGAATCTACGATTACACCTTTATCTATCATTCCTCTAACTTGGCTTTGGACCTCTTTTTTGTGGCATTCCGGGGATTTGTATATCTTAATGTTGACGGGTCTGTCTGTTTTTACGAATATGTTGTGTTCGGTTAATGTGGTACAGGGTAAAGGATCACTGTCAGTTGTAAAGTTGTTATGATAAAAGCATATAATTTTCTTAATAGGTTCTCTGAAACCTTCATCTATGTGATCGAGTCTAAGCTTGGTCAATATTTCAGTGATTTTAGGATTATCTGTGCCTATTTGACTGTGATTCTCAATTTGGATATCATGCTTACCATTATTAAAGAAACAAACACGAACAGGTTCATCGTTGAGCTTAACTACGTGGGTAACTGATCGCCTGCTAGGGACTCTCTGGGTGGTCGGAGTCGTCTGTAATTCAAAGACATCGTTATTAAGTTGGAGTTGCTTGTTACTGATTATGTATTGATATTATTCAAGAAAGGTTAAACCTATTATTCCGTCTTCTATCAACGGGAAGTTGTCCTCTACTATTAGTAATTCGTGTGTTAACTGCCTATCTTTTACCGGTGTATAGCATGAGATTGTGTATTTCGTGGAACCGAATTGAATTATCTTACCTTGTTCTAACTTTATCGGGTCTGTGACCAGTTTTTTCTTGGTGAGGTTGGCTCCAGTTCCGGTGTCAATGAGAAATCTTCCTCGTCGGTGGGTTCCCGGGAATCTGGTTTCAGTGCATCGTAGCTCGCCTGGGGTGCAATATAATATTCTAATCTCAGGTTGTTTATTCTTGGCGGAATTTTTCCTGTCTGGCCTCCATGAAAATTCGTGTTCTTTAACAGGTATCACTGTGACTTCTGATGCCCTATTCTTTAGCAATGCTCGCAGCGTATCGGGTTAGTTGTCAGTCTATTGGTCTCGATATATGTTTTGGGTCTCGGATTCCCTCTGTGTTCTAGGTTTGGTTTTGTCATGGGTCTTGATGATGGTGGAAGTCTAGGTATGTTTTGGTTTCGTTTTGATTCTTTAAGCCATGTTTCAATATTACCTGCTTCCTGTTGGGCTTCATTGATTGATCCGGGTTTCATAGGAAGTACTAGCTGAGCTATTTCCACGCGCAGATAGCAAATGAGGAATCATATAGCCTCATGTGTCTCTTCTTCCAATGCTATGTTCCTAGCCGTTGGGTTTCTATGCTTGGCATGAATGGCGTACTCCAGTTCTCTTAGACTCGGACGAAAGCTGTTTGCATAATACTGCACGCTTTCGGTTTGTCCTTGCTTCGTCTGTTGCATCCTACTCCGGCTTCCGCTTATGGTGTTTGGTGTCGAAAGTTGTGATCGTAATGCTTGGTATAAATCTTCGTAGGTAATTATTTGAATAAACCTAACGTCTTCTTTGCTTGACCGACTATTTTTTCTGCTATTATCATTCGTAGAAGCATTGGTTGGTCGAATGTTCTGTTTCTTGCGAAACTAACCGTTTTGATGAACACTTCTGTCCCGATATTGTCCTCTTCGTTCAAGTTTTCCACGCTTCGCAAAGCTATGGTTGTGTCCATCAGTATTGGTTCGAGCGTTGTGATTCTCGTTGGTTGATGTTCTGTAGGTAGGGCGGATGGGAATGGTTTACTTGTTTCATACCCAGTTATGGCGGTCGATGTTGTTTCGTCTTCAGTGAGGCTTGTTTCAGTATGGAGTATGCTTTCTCGTGCGTTGATACCTATAGTGCTTGCGAGTCCCAGTAATTCCTGCTGTTGGGCTTGGAACTTTACATCTAATTTCATTATTGCTTCCGTTAGGTTCGATATCGCGGAGTTGTGAGATATAGTTCGCATAGGGTTAGCCTCTTGTCGTACCTCTAAGCAGCTTATTGACTCTTGCATTCTTCCCTATTGTTTGAGCATGGACTCTTCGGTCGCGAGTATTTTATCTAATGCGCTTTCGGTTACTTGGTCTTTAGACATGTTTGAAAGGTTTTTTTTTTTTCTTTTACCACGGTTCTCTGCAAGCACCCTGAAGGTGCGACCTTGGTCCGGTCTTCTTCTTGCTCCGTAGAGAAAGTTTTTCCGTTGCTCCTCTGGAGGATTTGCTGGTATTTGACGTATCCTATCCTGGCAGAATCGCCAATTTTGTCACGGGGATATACGTGGCAAGTATTAAAATGAAATATAAAGGAGCGGGTCTTCAACCTTGGTGGAAGAGCCCCCTTTTCCAAAAGAAATTATGTTCCTTATATTGAGACTTATTTCGTAAAATAAGCGTAATACCGTTCAACCCCTTTCTATAAGAAACTATGTTTCTTATATTAATACTTATTTCGTGAAATAAGTAATACCGATGTTGAACGAGTTTAAATATTTAACGTAGATGTCCAGGATAGGTATACGAATGCGGAAACGTTTCGTTTGATGTATAATACAGAACTGTTTTATTCGTTTGTGCTCGGTCTTCATACTATAATTTTATGGTTGAGTAAGCGGTTTCTGGTCACGTGTCGTCTGGCCTTGGCTGATTCTGCTACGGTTGCTGTCTGGGCAATGCGTCTAGTGATGCGTCGGCTGGAGTTTGGCTGGCGTCACAAAAGTGCCATTGAAATTAGTCGAGTGTACGTTTATGCCAATATTATGATGAAACTTATGCTTATTGTTGATAATTGTCTTTAAACGTACATACGCCTCCAGAGCGACGCGCCTGTTATGGTCTTGAAGGTGCGTTCGGCACATCGGGCCGACACTACGGTATTATCTTCGTTAATTTCTCTATCCTTGACATTGTACCGATTGCATTCTTTCGATATTCACTATTTATTACTACATTCTGTAATCTACAGTTATGATAATTCCGGCCTTATTCAAACCCTCCAATTTTTTGTTTCAGAAATTGTATTTTTTAGAAGAAGTGAGAATATCACAGCAGTAAATTAGAGTATGTACAAATAAATGAAAAACTGGGAAAAAATTCCTAGTGTACAATATCAAGGTTAAAAACATTATCGAAGACCATCCAGTAGTGTCGCTCCGACCTGCCGTTTGCAACTGCAATGCCATTACAGCTGTGTCTTTCCGGAAGCGTACGTGCGCATACATGCAACCGTATGAAGTAACAGTAATTATAGCAGAATATCATCATAATCGTACACTTAACTAATTCCAAAGGTACTTTGAATAAGAAATACAATATTCGAAATGAAAATTGGAAACATCGGAAGAAATTAAGGATATCGTGAGAGTAAATTACGGCATTTGTAAATACACAGCGAATTGCGAAAGACTGATTATAGTACAACATTGACTTCAAAGGAATTAACGTCGACCATCCAGTTGTGCCGCTTCGATCTGCCGTACGCGACTACAAGACCTCGCCAGTCGTGTTGCTCTGGCTTCGTGAGCACCTATACGACCAATAATGTAAAGCAACTATAGGTTTAGGATAATATATCGTCAAACGTACACTCAACAAATTCCGTAGACACTTTTTCAAAGAAATACAATTTTTGAAATTAAAGACAAGAAGTTATGAAGCAAATCGAAAATAGCCAAAAAGTAAATTGCAGTTTGTAGAAATAAATAAAATCCTGCCTATCAATGCTTACGCTACATTGGTAAGGTCAACGAAGAAACAAGGGCCATACGCTATTGTCACTACCGATCTGCCTACGCAACTACAACGCATCCACATTCATGTCGCACCGGCAGCGTAGGTACGTGTACAGGCAATCAAATAATACAAGCAACAAATTGTCCTAAATAATGTCATGATCGTACACTCAACTAATGCCAAAGACACCTTTACTCTGAACAAATTTGTGAATTTAAAGATTAGAAACTACGAGAAAAACGGAACATATCAAAACAGTAAATATTCGGTACGTATGAATAAATGGAGGACTGGGAAACAATGCATGCGGTTCAGTGTCATGGATAGATAAATTATCGAAAATGATACAGTAGTGTCGCGCCGATATGCCGAATGGAACTGCAAGACCACTCTATTCCTGACGCTCCGGACGGGCTGGTATGTATACCGGCAATCATATGAAATAACAATCATTTTATCAGATTATTGTCGTAAACATACGCACAATTAATTCCAAACCGACTCTTCCTAAGGAATAAAAATTTTGTATATTAAAAATTGAAAATTTTCACAGTCATCTACAGCTTATATAAATAAATAGGACAATGGGGAAAATTCATGCGGTACAAAACGAAGGATAAAGAAATTAACAAAGTCCATGCAATAGTGTCGCTCCCATCTACCGAACCCGACAGCAAGACCACTCCAGTCGTGTCGCTCGGGAAACGTAGGTACGTATACAGACAGTGATATAAAATAGCAATGTGTTTTGCAACATTTTGTCATAAAAGTGAACGTCCGTAATTCACACGGGACTTTTCCTGAAAAAATGTAATTTTTAAAATAAAACTTGCATGTTTCGAAGAAAATGGAAAATATCATAACAGTAAATTACAGTATTTGTATGTAAATAGAAATCTCCGAAGGAATGCGTACGGTACAATGTTATGGTTAACGGAATTAATAATGACCATGAAGTATGTCGCGTCATACGTACGAAACGACAAGACCACTCCAGCCGTGTCGATCGGCTGCGTAGGTTCGTATAGTGACAAGCGTATAAAATAACAAATAGGTTTCACAAAATATTGTCATAATTGTACAGTCAACTAATTCGAAGGACTCTTCTTCTATGAAACACAATTTTCGTTATAAGTTGAAGATTTAAAAAGAGGAATCTAAAATATCATAACATTTGATTACAGAATGCTGATATAAATAGGAAGCTGCAAATGAATGCATACGATACAAAATCATGGTTAATCGAATTAACAAATACTATCCAGTAGTGACGCCCCAATATGCCGTACGCAACTGCAAGAATATTCTTGTCGTGTAGATCTGGCAGCGTAGGTACGAATACAGATAATCATATAAAATAACAGAGAATTTAACATGCTATTGTCATAAACCTAAACACACCCAACTCCAAAGAAACTTTTACTATGAAATACAGTTTTTTAGAACAAAATGGATAACTTTGAAAAACATGGAAAATATCATAAATGTGAACTACATCATGTAGGGTTAAAAAGAAGACTTCGAAAGATTGCATACGGTACAACATTAAGCTTAAAGAATTTAACAAAGCCATATAGCAGGGTCGCTCCGTTCTATCGGACGCTACAGCAAGACATCTCCAGTCGTGTCGCACAAACAGCGTAGTGACGTATACAGACATTCGTATGAAATAACATTATATTTAACAAGATACTGTCACTAACGTAGACTCAACAAGTTCCAATGACACTTTTAAGAGTAAACAAATTCTTTTAAATAAGTAATAAAAATTTTGAACCAAATTGAAAGTATCAAAACAGTAAGTTACAGTATGTATAAATAAATGGAAGGCTGGGAAACAATGCATACGGTGCAGTATCATGGATTGATCAATTATCGAAAATCATGCAGTAGTGTCGCACCGATATGGCGAATGAAACTGCAAGACCACTCTATGCGTGACGCTCAGGAAGTATAGATACGTATTTAGAAAATCATATAAGATAACAATAAATTTATCACAATATTGTCATAAGCATTCACACAACTAATTCCAAAAGGCAATTTTACTGAGAAATACAATTTTCTAAAATGCAAATTGAATATTGCGATAAATATTGAAAATATCATAATAGTACATTACTGTTTGTACAAATAAATGGAAAAGTGGGAAAAAATGCATACGATACATTATCGAGGTTGGAGAAATTAACGATAATCATACAGTAGTGTCGCTACGATGTGCCGAACGCAACAGCAAGTGCACTCCAGTCGTGTTGTTCCGTCAGCTTAGGTACGTGAACAGAGAATCATACACAATAACAGTTAGTTAAACAAAATAATGTCATAAGCGTACACTCACCTATTTCCAAAGGCAGTTTTACCAGGAAATACAATTTCTTACAATAGAAATTGAAAATTATAAAAAAGAAATCTAAAAATATCATTACAGTAAATTAAAGAACTTATAAAATTAATGGACAAATTGGGAAAGAATGCATACAGTTTAAAATCATGGGTTACAGAAATTAACGAGGACAATCCAGTATACTGCTTCAATCTGCCGTACCTAACTGCAAGACCACTACAACCGTACCGCGCCCGAAGCGTAGGTACGTATACAATGTATCATATGAAATCGAAAAAATTTAACATAATATTGTCACATACGTACACACAACTGATTCCAATGACACTTTTACTAAGTCCTACAATTTCCTAAAGTAAGAATTGAAAATTTCGATGAAAATCGAAAATATAATAACAGTAAATAACGGAATGTATAAATAAATGAAAATGTCGGTAATAAATTCGCACGGAGTAAAATTAAGGTTACAGAAATTAACGAAGGTTACCCAATATGCCGCTCCGATCTGCCGTACGCACCTACATGACCAGTCCAGCCGTGTCACTCAGGAAACGTAAGTACATCTACAGACTGTCATATACAGCAACAACAAATTTATCGAAATATTTTCATAAACGTGCACTCATCTGTTTCCAAGGACACAATTCTTGTAAAATACAATTTTTGATGTTAAACATTTGGAATTTTGAAAAGAGTCGAAAATATTATAATAGTAAATGACAATATGTCGATATAAATATAAAGCAGCGTAGGAGTGCATACGGTAAAATATCATGGCTAATGCAGTTATCAAATACCTTATAGTAGTCTCGCGCCTATCCACCGTACGCAACTACTTGCCAGCTTCAGGCGTGTCGCTCTGGAAGCGTAGGTACATATACAGACAATCATGTACAATAACCGTAAGTATAACAAAATGATGTTATAATCGTACACTGAACTATTTTCGTATATGAATATATAAATGAGACAGAATTGCTTGCGGTTCAAAATCATGTCTTAAGAAATAAACGGAGACCATACAGTAGTATTGCTCGATCTGCCGTACCATCATTCACTGCTCGAATATTATAGCAGGAGGTGAAGCCATTGTAGAACTTTACCCATTCGTATACAGTCTATCTTTTTACCGTGGGTCATTCATTCCGAGAAGCAAGCCCGCATTATTGAGGGCATTAATTCGTGTTCCGAGAAGCAAATTAGTAGACATTTTAGTGACGGGCACCATAATTTCATGTATGCATTACGTGATCGGAACACAGACTGATCATGACCATTACCGCCCCCTTTGACAGTAGAACGGCCAAGTGAATAACTCACCTACTCGTGATTCGAAGAGTCAACCCAGGAAAACCGAGAAGTAAGTCCTCTAAACAGAATTGGGAGTAGACACCTTATTTCGCAGTTTGAATATTAATATGGAGCGTCAATCTGTTTGAGAACATTACTAATTGGTATAATGTCAAACGTTTTAGAGACGACCTTACCCTCCGAAAAACTAACCCGCTGCATCGAGAGTGTACCTTCGCATTCAGAGTTACAAATTAGTTTATATTCTAGTGGCGGGCACCATAATATCAGGTATGAATAAGAGTATCGAGCGTCAAGCCGTTAGAGAACGTCACCAATTGGTATAGTCAAACGCTTCACTGAAGACCTTACCCCCCGAAAACCAGGCGCGCTGTATCTAAAATATAACATCGTGTTCAGAGGGCCGAATTACTGTTAATTTTATTGACGAGGACCTTGATTTCATGCATGAATTACAAGATCGGTGGTCTAACGGTTCGAGAACGTTACCACCTTCTGTTACAGACGAACGGCTAAGTAAATAGCTTCACATATCCTGAATTTCCGAAAGTCGAAGCAGATATTCCGGGAGTAAATGCACTATACAGTATTGGCAATGGAAACCTCAATACTAGGTTTGAAAATCAATGAAGGCCTTCAAAGCGTTCTATATCAATGCCCACTCGAGGGGAGATGAACGTCACACAGTTTTACATCACCATGCGAGAATCTGGCGTGCTGTATCGAGAGTACAATACCATGTACACAGGTTCGGGCTAGTATAAATTTTAGAGTCCAGCACCGTTATTTTATGTATGAATTCGAAGATCGATGGCCAATCCATTCGAGTACGTTGCCTCCTTTTTTGAGGGTCGATCGGCTACGTGAATAACTTCACCTATCTTGCAGTTCCGATACGGAAACCAGGTATGACGGGAGACTATTCGCGGTTTGAATATTAAAGTAGAGCGTGATACCGTTTGAGAACGTTACCAAATGATATAGAGGCAAACGTGCTACCGAAGGCCGTACCTTCCGAGCACCTGACCCGCTGCATCGATAGTATAAATTCGTGATCAGGGAAACAAATTATTATACATATTAGTGACGGCAGCTTAATGTTATGTACGAATTAGAAGATCGCGGCTCAAACCGGTAGGTAAAGATGCCACCTTCTTTGTGAGTCCGACGGCTATGTGAGTAGCTTCATCTATCCTGTGATTCCGTGAGTTAAACAAGATATTTCGGGAGCCAAACCGCTGTACACTATTGGCAATGGACACATTAATTCACCGTATTGATACTAAAGTAGAGAGCCACACCGATTGACAATGTTCCAAATTGGAATAACGTCATACACTTTATCGCATACCTTACCTCCCGAGGACATAAGCCACAGTAGCGAGTGTCATACTTAGTGCTCTCGGAAACATATGAGTAGGCATTATAGCAGAAGCACACCTTATTCTTAAGTATGAGTTAGACGATCGAATGTCAAACCGTTCCCGAAAGTTACCACCTTCCTTGTGAAATCGCACATATATCACAATATCTTCACTTGTCCTGTGGTTCCGAGAGTCACACCAGATATTCCGGGAGAAAATCCTCTGAGCAGTACTGGAAATAGACACCATATATCACGGTTCGAATATTAAAGTAGAGCGTCAAACCGCTTTAGAGCGTTACAAATTGTTATAAAGTCAAACGTAATCCGAAGGCGAAAATTTCCGTGAAACTCACCTACTTCATGGAGAGTATAATTTCGTGTTGAGAAATATAAATTAGTCTTCATTTCAGTGACGTGCACCTTAATTTCATGCATGAACTGGATCATCGACGGTCAATCCGCTCGAGAATGTTGCCACGTTCAGTGAGGGGCGAACGACTAAGTCGATAACTTCATCCATCTATCAATTCCGAGAGTCAAACCAGGTATTCCAGGATTAATGCAGATAAACAGTATTGGCAATAAACACCTAAATTCACGGCTTGAACATTAATACTGAGCGTCAGTCTGTTCTAGAACGTTACCAATTGGTATGAAGTAAAACGTTTATCGGATGCGTTATCTTCCGCGAATCCCACCGGCTTCATCGAGATTATAACCTCGTCTTCAGATGAAGAATCAAGTCTTCAATTCAGTTACGGGCACTTTAGCTTCGTGTCTGAATTAGAAGATCGAGGGTCAGTCCCCTCGAGGACGATACCACCCTCTGTGAGAGACTAACTGCTAAGTAAGTATCTTCAACTATCCTGCCATTCCGAGAGATAAGCTAGGTATTCCGGGAGTAAAACCGCTGAACAGTATGGGTAATGCACACATAAATTAACAGTTTATATATCAAAGTAGAACGACATAACGATGGAGGACGTTACCAGTTTGTATTGTGTCAAACGTTTTACCGTAAGCCTAACCGTCCGAGAAGCTATCCCGCTGCGTCATGGGTATAAGTTCGTGTTAAGAGAAGAATATAAGTTTACATTATATTGATGGCTCCTTAACTTCATGTATAAATTAGAAGATCGAGAGTCCACTGCCAATGGACACCTTACCACACGGTTGAATATTAAACTAGAGTGTCAAACCGTCTTAGAGCGTTACCAAATGGTATCAAGTCAATAGTTTTACCGAAGGCCTTACCTTCCGCGAACATCACTGGCTTCATCGAGAAAATGAGTTCGTATTCAGAGAATGAAATTAGTGTTCATTTCAGTTGAGGCATCGGAGCGGAGCGTCAAACGGTTTGAGAACGTTAGCAATTGGTATATCGTCATTTCTTTTACCGAATACCTTACCTTCCGAGAACTCAAAACGCTGTATCGAGTGTGTTGCTTATTGTTGTCGGGAACATATTTGTCCACATATTAGCTGACGTACACCACTGTTTCATGAGTTAATATAAGACTCAAGAGGAAAGCCGTTCGAGAACGGTACCATCTTGTTTGAGGGTCGAACTGCTATGCCAATACCTACGCCTAACATGTGATTCCGCAACATAAACCAGGTATGCCGGGTGAAAATCTGGGGAACTGTTTTGGTAATAGACACATCAATTCACGGATTTAATATTAATGCAGACAGGCTAACCGCTTGTGAACTATCCCATTTGCTGCAAAGTCAAATGTTATACCGAAGATCTAACCATCCGCGAACCTCATTGGCTTCACCGAGAGTATAACTTCGTCTTCAGGACAAGAAATAAGTCTTCACTTCAGGAGCGGCCACATTAACTTCCTGTTTGAATTCGAAGATTGAGGGTCAATCCCTCCAGAAAGTGAATACCGCTTGTGGGAGACGAACGGCTACGACAATACCATCACCTATCCTGAGATTCCGAAGTTAAAACCGGTATTCCCGGTGGGAGTCCTCTGCACAGTACTGGAAATAGACACCTTTATTCTCAGTTTGAATATTAAAGCAGGCCGTCAAACCGTTGCAGAACATTAACTGTTGGTGTATGGCCAAACTTCTTACAGAATGCCTTACCAGCCGAAAAACTAGCCAGCTGAATCGATAGCATAACATCGTGTTCAGAGGAACAAATTAGTATAATTTTTACTGACGGGAACCATATTTTCATGTTTGAACAAGAAGACAGAGAATCATACCGTTTGAGAATGTTCCCACCCTTTTTGGGAGTCGCACATCTGTTTCAACACCTTCACTTATCCTGTGATTCCGAAAGCCACGCCATCTATCCCAGTAGTATATCCGCAGAACATTATTGACAATAGAAACCCTAATTCTCGGTTCGAATATTAATCTGGTGCGTCAAATTGCTTAACAACGTTACTATTTGTATAAGGTCAACCGTTTTACGGAAGACCTTACACTCGGAAAGCCGAACCAGCTGTTTCGAGAATATAACTTCGAGCTCAGAGAAAGAAATTATTGTTCATTTCCGTGATGGGCCCCTTCTCGTCGTGAATGAATTAGAAGATATAGAGGGTCAAACAGGTGCACATCGTTACCACCATTTCTGAGAGTCGCACAGCAAATCCAATAGATTCACCTGTCCTGTTATTCCGAGAGTCAAACCATGTATTGCGGGAGTAAATACGTTGAGCAGTTTAGGCAAAAGACACCTCAATTCACGGAATGAATAATGAAGTGAAGTGTCAAACCGTTGAAGAACGTTACGTACAGTTATAGAGTCGAAACTTTTAACGAAGGCCTTAAATTTCGAGAAGCTAACGCGCTGTGTCGAGGGTACGTCGTCGTGTTCAGAGACGCAATTTATTATCCTTTTGAGTGGCGGATTACTTAACTTCATGTATGAATTAGAAGATCGGGAGTCAAACCTTTTGAGATCGAAACCACCTTCTTTGCGTGCTGAACGGCTAGGACAGTATCTCTACGTATCTTGTGAATTGGAGAATCAAATCAGGTATTCCGGGAGTAAATGCGCTGAACAGTATTGGTAGAAGACACCGTAACGCACTGTATGATTGTTAATGTTGCGCATCTATTCGTCTCGGACGGTTACAAATTGGTTTAAAGTCGAAAGTTTGATAGAAAACCGCACCCTCCAAAGCCTATCTTGCTGTATCCTGAGTATAACGTCGTGCTTAGAGGAAGTGACTTGTTTACAGGTCAATGACGGGAACCTCCATTTCGTGTATGAAGAAGAAGATCGATCGTCATGCCCCTCTTTTATGTGTTGCACAGCTATATCAATATCTTCATCTAAAATTTGGTACTGCGAGTCAAGCATAGTATTCCGAGAGAAAATCCGCAAAGCATTCTTGGCACTGGACACTTTATTTTAGGGCTTGAATATTAAAGTAGATCGGTAACCTATTTGAGATCGTTACCAATTGGTGTCGGTTCAAAGCTTTTGTCGAAAGCCTTACTTGCGGTGAATATAAGCCGCTGAATCGAGAGTATAACATCGTGTTCGTCAAAGTAAATTAGTATGCATTTCAGTGACGGGCCCCATAATTTCTCGTATGAACAATAAAGATCGGGGTCAATGCGTTGGAGAACGTTGGCACCGTCTTTGAGAGTCGAACGTTTAAATCTGTAGCTTTACCTATACCGTGATTACGAGAGTCAAACAAGGTATTCCGGTAGATAATCCATTGAACAGTTTTGGCAATAGGCACACTAATTGATTGTATGGAAATTAAAGTTGAGCGTCAAACCGTTCGAGTACATTACCAACTGGTATAAAGTCAAACCTTGTTTCGAATAACTTATCGCCCTAGAACGAACACCGAACCAGCGAGTGTCTTGCTTACTGCTCACGGAAACAAAATGGTAGTCATCATAGCTGACGGAGACCTTATTTTCGTGTCTGAATAGCAAAATCGACAGTCAAACTGCTCTAGAACGTTACCACATTCTATTGGATTCGAACGGCTAAGTCAATAGCTTCACGTATTCTAGGATCCCGAGAAACAAAATAGGCACTCTGGGAGTAAGTGCCCCGAACCGTATTGGCAATATAATTCTTAATTCTCGGAATCAATATTAAAGCAGACCGACATACCGTTTTATAGCGTTACCAACTTGTATAGAATTCAACCTTTTACCGAAAGCCATACCTGCCGAGAATGTAATCCCCCGTATCGAGAGTCTAAATTTGAGTTCAGAGAAATGCATTAGTATACATATTAATGATGGGCGCCATAATTTCACGTATTATTTATAAGATCGAGAATCAAGCCGTTCGAGAACGTTACCACCTTCATTGATAATCGAACGGCTAAGTCCATAGCTTGTCGTATTCCAATATTCGAAGAGGCAAACCATGTATTCCCTGAGTAAATGTTACTAATTTTCTACCTTGCACACTGAGCAAGACACTTGCTTCAGCGGGTTCGGCTTCTCGGAAGGTATGGCCTTCGTTAAAAAGTTTGACTCTAAACTAAAAGATGAAGCTCTATAACCGTCTGACGCTCCACCTTCATATTCGTACGGTGAAAGAAGCTGTCCATTGCCAATATTGCCCAGCGGATGTGCTCTCGGAATACCTGGTTTGACTTTCGGAATCACAGGATATGTGAAGCTATTGTCTTGGCTGTTTGACTGTCACAGAAGGTAGTAACGTTCTCGAGAGGTTTGGCACTCGATCTACTAAGTCATATCTGAAACTAAGTTGCTCGTCACTAAAATTTAGACTCTTTTGCTTACCTGACCACGAAGTTACATTCTCGGCACAGCGGGTTACGTTCTCGCAAGATAATGCCTTCGGTAAAAAGTATGACACTATACCAACAGGTAAGGATCTACGACGACTTGAAACTGCACTCTAATCTTTATACCGTAAATTGGGGTGTCCATTGCAGATAATGTTCAGCTGACTTACTGCCGGAATACCTAGTTTGACTCTGTCAACCACATGATACGTGAAACTATTGACATAGGCGTTCGTCTCACACAGAAGCTGGTATCGTTCGCGAGCTTTCCGTCTCTCACAGAAGGTCCTAACGTTCTCGATCAGTTTGACCTGCGATCTTCTAATTCATATATGGCATTAAGTTACCCGTCACTAAAAAGTCTACTAATTTGTTTCGCCAACACGATGATATACCCTCGACACAGCAGATTATGTTGTCTCAAGGTACGGAATCAGGTAAATAGTTTGTCGTTAAGCCAATTTGTAACGTTCACAAACGATTTTACGCCAACTTTAATATTCATACCGTGAACTATGCTGTCTATTGTCAATACAGTTCAGCGGATTTACTCCTGGAATGCAGGTCCTGACACTCAGAATCACAAAGGAATGTGAATCTGTTGACTCTGCTGTTCGAATTTCAAACAAGGTGGTAACGTCCTGAAACGGTTTGCCTCTCGATATTCTCATGGATACACGAAGTTAAGGTGCCAGCCCATACAATGTGGACTTATTTGTTTCCGTTTACACTAAGCAACGCACTAGTTGCTGTGGGTTACGTCCTCAGTAGTTATGGTATTTGATAAAACCTGTGACTTTAAGCCAACTGGTAACGTTCACAAACGATTTCACGCTCTACTTTAGTATTCAAACCATGAATTATGGCGACCATTACCAATACTCTTCAGCGGATATACTCCTAGAATACGTATTCTGACTCCCGCAATCATAGGATTGGTGAAACTATTGGCTTAGATGCACGACTTTCAAAGAAGGTGGGATCGTTCGCCAACCGGTGAGACTCTCCAATTTTCTATTGAAACGTGTAAAAAAGCTGTCCGCCTGCGAATACATCTCCTATGTAGTTGCGGTGAGTACTAAGCATGACACTCTCTTCGGCGGCTTCGGTTCTAGGAATGTAAGGTGTCAGGAAAAGTGTATGTTGTTATATCCATGGGTAACGTTCTCCAGCGGTGTGACGCTGTACTTCAATATTCATCCAGACGGTTGAGGTGCTTATTGCCAATGCAGCTCAGCGAATTTACTGCTGGAATACCTGGTTTGACACTCGGAATCAGAGGACAGGTGAAGCTATTGGCCTTGCCGTCCGACTCACAAATACGGTGGTCCCGTATCAGAACGGTTTGACCCACGATCTAGTTTTTCATTCAGGATATTGAGGGGCCCGCCACTAAAATGTGTATTAATTTGTATCTCTGATCATGAAGTTATACTCTCGATACATCGGGTTATCTTCTCGGAGGATATGGCATCGGTAAAAAGTTTTACTCTATACCAATGAGGAACGTTCTACAACGATTCGACACTGTACTTTAATACTCGCACCGTGAATTAGGGCGTCTATTGCGAATACTGTTCTGCGCATTTACTCCCGGAATACCTGCTTTGACTCGCAAAATAATAGGTTGTGTGGTGCTGATGATATAGCTTTGTGTCTCTCAAAGAACGGAGTAAAGTTCTGGAACGATTTGACCATCGAACTTGTAATTCATACATGTTACTATGGTGCCCATTACTAAAATGCGTACCAATGGGCTTCTCTGATAATGAAGTTGTACTCTCGGTATTGCGGGATACTTTCTCGGAAGGTAGCTTATTCTGTAAAAAGAATGACTATACAACAATTGGTGATGATCTCCATCGACTTGACTCCCTGCATTAATGCTCATGCCGACAATTCAGGTGGCCATTGCCATTACTGTCCTGCGGACTAACTCCCGGAATGCCTGGTTTGACTTTTGGAATAACAGCATAGGTGAAGCTATTGACTTAGCCGTTCGTCTGTCACTGATGGTCTTAACGTTTCCGAACGGTATGACCGCCGATCTTCCAATCCATACGTGGTATTAAGGTGCCCGTCGGTAAAATGGATACTACTTGGCTTCTCTGAAGTCGAAGTTATACACTCTATACGGCGTGTTATCTACGCGGATGGTAAGACCTTCGGTAAAACTTTGATCCTATACCAATTCGTAACGTTCTACGACGGTTTAACTTGTGACAATAAAATTTATACGGTTAAATAGGGTGTATGATGGCAACACTGCCCATTAGATTGACTCCCGGAATAACTGCTTTGACTCTCCATATCCCAAGATAGGTGATGCTGCTGGCTTAGCTGTGCGACACTGAAAGACTGTGATAACGTTCACGATTGGCTTGGCCCTAGATTATGTAATTCATGCATGAAGTAATGGAGCACGTCACTGAAATGTTTACTAATTTGCTTCTCTGGACACAAAGTTATACTCTCGATGCAGCAGCTTAACTTCTCGGAAGGTACGGCCGTCTGTAAAAAATTTGACTCTATACCAATACGTCACGTTCATCAACGATTTGACTCATTACTTTGATAATCATTCCCGGAATTACGGTGCCTATTGACAATAATTTTCTGCGGATATACTTCCCGAATATCTGGTTTGACACTCGGAAACACAGGATAGGTGAAGCTATTTACTTAGCTGTGCCGCTCGCAACGAATATGGTAACACTCTGGAATGTTTTGATCGCCGATCTTATAAATCTTACATAAAATTATCGTGCCCGTCACTAAAATGATTAGCAATGCCTTTGTCCGAACACGAAATTATACTCTCGAAACGTCGGGTCTGTTATACGGGTGATAAGGTGCCTCTAAAAAGTTTGATTCTACACCAATATGAATCGTACTACAGCGGTTTGACGTATAGCTTTAATATTCAATCCCTATATTAATGTGTTTATTTCGAATAATGTACAGGGCATTTACTCCCGGAATACCTGCTTTGACATTCAGAATCACAGGATGAGTGAAACTATTATCTTATCCGTTCGATTTTAAGGAATGTGGGACCGTTCTCGAAAGGTTCAACCCTCGATGTTGTAATTCACGCAAGATATTGAGGTGCCCGTCAATAAAATGTATAGTAATCTGTTTCTCTAAACACGAAGTTATACTGCCGATACAGCGGGATAATCTTTCTGTGGGTATGGACTTCGGTGAAGCGTTTGACACTATACCAATCGGTAACGTTGGGCAAGGGTTAGCCTCTGTTTTTTCGTATTCAAACCGTGAATTAGATTGACCATTGCCAATAGTGTACAGCGGATTGAGTTCCGGAATTCCTGGTTTGAATGTCGGAATAACAGTGCAGGAGAAGCTATTGACTTAGACGCTGAACCATCAAAGAAGCCAAGATTCTTCTCGAACGGTTTGAACATCGATATTCTAATTCATACATGAATTTACGTTGCTGCCTCTAAAACGTGTACTGACGCGTTTCTCTAAACACGAAGTTATACTCTCGATACGGCGGGTAAGCTTCTCGGACGGTAAGGTTTTCTGTAAAACGTTTGACATTATAGCCACTGCTAGCGATCTGAAATTGGGTGACGCTCTATTTTAGTATCCAAACCATGGAGTAAGGTGTCAATTTCCAATACCGTTCAGCGGATTTAATACCGGAATTCCTGGTCTGAATCTCGAAATCTCAGGATAGGCGAAGCTGACGAAACTGCAATAGAGACTAATTTCATTTTGAGGACACGAACTTATACTCTCGATGAGGTCAGTGATGTTCGCGGAGGGTAAGACCTTCGATAAGCCGTTTGACTTCATACCAGTTGGTATAGCTCTCGAACGGTTTGACACTCTACATTAATATTCAAACCGTGAATGAAGGTGTTCAATACCAATTCTGTTACGCGCATTTATTACCGGAATACCAGGTTTGATTGTCGGAATCGTGGGATATGTAGAGCTATTGACTTATTCGCTCGACCCCCCAAAAAGGTGGTAACATCCTCGAACGGTTTGACAATCGATCTTCTAATTCACTTGAAGTTAACATGTCGACACTGAAATGAATATTAATTTCTCTCTCCGAACACGAAATCATTACCCGATGAAGGCGCTGAGGTTCCCAGATAGTAAGGCCTTCGTTAAGGCGTTTGACTTTATACAAATTGGTAACGCTCTCAAATGGTATGACGCTCTACAGTAATATTCAAGACGTGAATTCAGGTGTCATTTTCCAATACTATTCATCGCATTCACTCCAGGAATACATGGTTTGACTCTCGGAATCGCAGGATGGATGAAGCTATTTACTTAGACTTTCGACTCTCTCAGAAGGTGGCAACGTTCTCGAACGGTTTAACCATCAAACTTCTAAATCATACATGAAGTTATGGTGCCCGTCACTGAAAGGAATATTAATTTTTTTCTCTGAGTATGAAGTTGTCATGTCGATTCAGCGGGTTAGTGTTTCGGACCGTAAGGTCTTCGGTAATGAATTTGAATTTATAGTAATTGATAACGTACTCACACGGTTTGACGTTCTACTTTACCAATCAAACCGCGGATTAGGATGTTATATATTGGTATAGAGTTAAACACTTTACAAATAGACTTACACTCGGAGAAGACAACCTGCCGTTTCGAGAGTATAACTTCGTGTTCAGAGAACGAAATTACTATTCATTTCAGTGACGGGCACCATAATTTCATGCAAGAATTTGAAGATCCAGTGTCAATCCTTTCGAGAACGTTGCCACCTTCTTTGAGGGTCGAGCGGCATAGTCAGTAGGAACAACTATCATGCATTTCCGAGGGTCAGAACAGGTATTCCGGAAGACATTCCGTTGTGCAGTGTCACCAATGGACTCGTTCATTCACGGTATGAATATTAAAGTAGAGCGTCAGACTTATGTACAACAATACCTAATGTCATAGTGTCAAACTTTTTCCCAAGGCCTTACCATCCGTTATCCAAACCCGGTGTATCGAAGGTATAACTACGTGTTCCTAGAAGAAAATTTGTATTCATTGTAGTGACGGCCACCATAATCTCACAGATGAATAAGGAGATCGCGACGCCATACGTTCGAGAACGTTATCACCTTCTGTGAGAGTCGCACATATAAGTCAGTACCTTCACCGATTCTGTTATTCCGATAGTCAAACCAGGTATTCCGAGAGTAAATTCGCTGTGCAGTATTGGCAATAGACACCTTAATTCACGGTGTGAATATTTTGTTAGAGCGTGAATCCGTTTGAGAGCATTGCCAAATGATATGAAATCAAACACCTTAGCGGTGGCCTTACCTTCTGAGAAGCAAACTCGCCGTTTCGGGGGTATTACTTCGTGTTCAGAGAAAGAGGTTACTCTTCATATCAGAGACGGGCACGTTTGCTTCATGTGTGACTTCGAGGATCAGGTGTCAATCCGTTTGACAACGTGACCACCTTCTTTGAGTATCGAACGGCTATGACAATAACTTCACCTATCAAATGTTTCCGAGAGTCAAACCACGTATTCCGGGAGTAAATCCGCTGAATAGTGTTGGCAATATATACCTTTATTCGCGGTTTGAATACTAGAAATGATCGTCAAACAGTTTGAAAACGTTACATATTGATATAGCGTCAAATCCTTAACGGAGGCCTCAACTTCCTAAGTCCTAAGGCGTTGTGGAGAGCATCATGCTTAGAGTTCAGAAGCACAAATTACTAGACATTTTAGCAACGGAGACAATAGTTTTATGTATGACTATCTAAGTCGAAAGACAAGCCGATGTAGAACGATACCACCATCTTTCAAATTCAAACGGCTAAGTGAGTAGCGTCAACTATCCTGTGATTCCAAGAGTGAAACCAGGTATTAAAGGAGTAATTCCGCTGAACAGTGTGGGCTATAGACACCAAAATTCACTGTTTCGAAGTTAAAGTAGAGCGTCATACGGTTTGGGAAGGATACCAATAGTTATAAAGTCAAACGTTATTCAGAAAGCCTTACCGTGCGAGAAACTAACCCGCCATATCGATAGTATTATTTCGTGTTTATAGAATCACCATAGAATACATTTTAGTGATGCCACCTTAAATTCATGTTTGAATTGCAATATCGAGGGTCAAACCGTTCAAGACCGTAACCACTTTCTTTGAGAATAGAACGGCTAAATCAATAGCTTCACATATCCTGTGATTCCGTGAGCCAAACCAGGTTGCCCGGGAGTAAATTCGCTGGAACGTATTGGGAATAGTCGCCTTTATTCACGCTTTGAATATTAAAGCAGAGAGACAAACCGTCGGAGGTCATAACCCATTCGTTTGGAGTCATTCTTTTTACAGAATACATTACCTGCCGAGAATATTAACCTGCTGTAGGGAGTGTCTTGTTCGCTGTTGACGGAAACAAATTAGTGGACATTTTAGCAGACGGACACCGTATTTTCATGCACGAATAGCAATTCCGATACTCAAAACGTTCAAGAACGTTATCGCCGTCTCTGAGAATAGAACGGCTGATTTAACAGGTTCATTCATCCTTTGATTCCGAGCGTCAAACCACGTATTCCTGGCGTAAATCCGCAGATGAGTAGACACCATAATTCAGGGTTTGAATATAGAAGCAGACAGCCAAACCGTTGTAGAACGTTACCTATTGGTATATAGTCAAACATTTTACCGATAGGCCAATCCTTGGCGACGCTATCCCGCCGTTTCGAGGATATAACTTCGTGTTCAGAGAAAGAAATTATTCTGCATTTGAGTAACGTGCACCATAACTTCGTCTATGAATTAAAAGGTCCAGGGTCAATCAGTTTGAGAGTGATACCACCATCTTTGACATTCATACGGCTAAGTCAATAGCTACACCCATACTGTCTTTCCGAGAGTTAAACAATGCATTCCGGGATTATATCCGATGAACAGTATTGGCAGAAGACACTTTACATCACGACATGAATAATGTGATTCAGAGCCTAACCGTCAGAGAATTCGTATAACGAATTACGAATTACGAATTCGTATAATAGTCATTTTTTAACCAAATACTTTACCTTCCGAGAACCCAACACCCTGCAGCGACTGTGCTCCTTATTTTTCACGTTTACAAATTAGTAGACATATCAGCAGACGGATACATAATTTTCATCCATATATAGGAGTATCGGGGGCAAACCGTGCGAGAACGTAACCAGCTCCTATGAGAGTGGCACTTCTACGTCAATACCGCCAACGGTCCTGTGATATCGAGAATCAAACCAGTTATTTCGGGAGTATATCCGCTGGTTAGTATTGGCTATAGACAAATTAATTCGCGGTCTGAATATTAATGTAGTGAGTCAAACTGTTTTTCAAAAATTTTCAATTTCTAGAAAGTAATACTTCTTTATTTTTACCCAACACCTTACCTTCCACGATCCTATCCCGATGTTGCGAGTGTCTCTCTTCGAGCTCACGGAAATAAATTATTAGACGTTTTAGCAGTCGAACGCGTTACTCTTCTGTATGAATAGGAAAATCGAGAGTCGAACCTTCCGATATCGATATTATCGTCTTTGAGAGTCGAACGTCTACGTCACTGGCTTCAACTATCCTGTGATTCCGAGCTTCATATCGAGCATCCCAGGTGTAAATTCGCTGTACAGTCTCGGCATTAAAATCCCTACTTCCCGGTGTAAATTTTGAAGTAGAGTGTTACACAGAGGTGCAAATTTACCTACTGGTATATAGATTAAATATTCACCGAACGTCATACCAACCGCGAAGCTAGCGCGCCGTATAGAGAGTATAAAGTCGGGTTTAGTGAAACACATTAGAGTACACTTCAGTTACGGAATTTAAATTTCATGTAAGAAATACAAGCTGGAGCTTGAAACAGTTCGAGACCGTAACCACCTTCTATGATATTCGAACATCTAAGTCAATAGCTTCACATCTCCTGTCTTTGATAACGATTGATAACGTTACCAATTATGGTAAAGTCAAACGTTTTACCGAAGGCCTCACCTTCCGCGAACATCACCCGCTGCATTGGGAGTATAACTTCGCGTCTAGAGAAACACATTAGTGTACATAATGTAGATGGTCCCAATTATTCAGAGCATGAATTATACGATTTCGGGTCAAACCTATGCAGAGATTTACCACGTTCGCTGAGAGTCGAACGGCTAAGAAAATAGCTTCTGCTATCCTGGGATTCCGAGATTAAGACCAGGTACTCCAGGAATAAATCTGCTGAAAAGTATTGGCAATAGACATATTAATTCACGGTTCGAATATTAAAGTCGCACGTCATATCTTTGTAGAACGGTATTTATTCGTATAGCTTCAAACTTTTTACCGAAGGCCATACCTTCCGAGAAGCCCAACCCACTGCAGCAAGTGTCATGCTCAGTGTTGAAGGTAGTGAATTATTATCATTTACTCCGGGCATACATGGTTTGACTCGTTGATTATTGGAATACGTCAAGCTGTGGACTTAGCCGTTCGTCTCTCCAAGAAAGCGGTAACGTTTTCGAACGGTTATACCCTCGATCTTCTATTTCATACGTGCAGTTAAGGTGCTCGACACTAAAACGAATACTAACTTTTTTCTCGGAACACGAAGCTATACCCCCCCCCCCCTAAACAGCCGGTTTGTTTTTTGAAGGGTAAGGTCTTCGGCAAAACGATCGACTTTATAGCAATTGATATCGTCCTGGAACGGTTTGAGGCTTTATTTTAATATTCAAATCGTCAGTTACGGTCGTCAACTAACAATACTTTCAGTGTGTTTACTCCTGGCATTCTGGGCTTGACTCTCGGTACCACAGTGGTAGGTGAAGCTATTGACTCAAACATACGATTCACAAAGAAGTTGGTAACGATCTCGAAGCGTTTGCCACTCGATCTTCTTTTTCATGTTTGAAAATAATGTGTGCTTCTGCTACAACGAATACTCCTTTGATTCCCTGAACAGTAAGCATGAAACTCGTTAAAGCGGGATAGGTTCTAGGAAGGTTATGTATTCGGTATAAGAATGACTTTATACCATTTGGTAATATCCTCCGACGGATTGACCTACTTTAATGCACATAGCGAGAACTAATTGAAATTATCTACTCTTGACAAATATTATAGTGTAAAGTTTGCTGCATTGACATTTTCAACTAATATTGTGGTGAGCTAATTTTATTGCATGTATAATATGAAAATTTGTTCTATTGAAATTTTCTAGTGTTGACAAATTCTATTAAACTTAAAATATAATCAGCAAATTATTAATCTTATAGATTGATAATCTATCGATATATTATAAAATAATATTTTGCATGAAATTTGTTTAACAATTAATTTTACACTATTTAGGTACTACAAATAATCAATTTTATACTATTTTAGTCCAGTAGTATGAAATAATTTATTATAAACAAGTAATTTTATACTATTTTAGTCGAGTAGTATAAATCAATTTATTATAAATAATTAATCTTATACTATTTTAGTCGAGTAGTAAAAACTAATTTACTATAAATACATAATTTTATAGTATTATAGTAGTATAAATAATTAGTTTTATACTATTTTAGTAGAGTAGTATAATAATATTAGTTTATTAAATAATTATAATTTGAAATTTAATTTATTTACTATTTATATGTTTATTAATTATGTTGTAATAATTTATTTAAATCTATGAATATTAAATAAATATTTATTAAATATAGTTTATTAATTGTTTTTTTTATTTAAGGATACAACATCTATAAGTAAAAAAAAATTTTTAAATATTAATAGGTTTATTAATTACTTAATTTATTTAGGGACACAAAACCTATAAATATTAAATTAATATAATTTTAATATTTATAGGATTATTAATTATTTACCTTATTTATAATATATATATTATATTTATAATATAATTTTAGAATATAAAATCTATAAATATTATAATTTATTTTAAAGCTTTATATGTTTATTAATTATTTAATTTATTTACGAATGTAAAATCTTTAAATATTACAAATTATTTTAATATTTTATAGTTTTATTAATATTATTTGTAGGTTTATTAATTACTTTATAATATTTTATTTAACGATATAAATATTAAAATTTTTTTAACATTAATAGGTTTATAAATTATTTAATTTATTTAGTGATAGAAAACCAATAAATATTAAATGAATATAGCTTATTAATATTTAAAGGCATACTAATTATTTAATTTAATTAAGAATACAAAATCAATAAATTATAATTTATTTTAACATTTTATAGTTTTATTAATATTATTCATTTATAGGTATATTAATTATTTTTTGTAATAATTTATTTAAGGATATAAATATTATAAGTATTTTAATATTAATGGCTATTAAATTATTTATAGTACTTTAATTATTATATGTTTAAATATATATATATATATATATATATATATATATATATATATATATATATATATTAATAAAATTTGTTCTAAGTATAATAATTATCATAAAATTATAGTTTATTATTAAAATATTTTTTTACACAAAAAAGAATAAATTAAATTTGTAATTTTAAATAGGTTTTCAGTTATAATTTATAATATAAAATTTGCAATTTGAAGTAAAAATTAAGTTTTAAATCGAAATTTCAATAAATTTTTAATAAAATATATAAAAATTTTATTATTGTTTTAATAATTAGTTGAACTAATAAATTTTATATTTAATTTATATTAAATATGAATATAATATAAATAAATTTAATATTCAAAATAAATATTTATTTTAGTATTTAATTTCTGTAACAATTAATGAAAGTTAGATTTGAAAATTAATTTTGAGAAAGATAAATTTAGAGCCAGCAATAGCGGTTAAACTATTTTTATAAATTAATTAAGTCAATTGAAATTGTTTATTTTATATTCGTCAATTAATGAAGTAAATAAATTTTAGATGAAATTTTTAAATTATATTTAAATTTAATTTTTAATTAAATAGATCTTAAAAATTTTATTAAAAGCCAGGATTAGGTACCCTTTTATAGAAAATAATTAACTATTTATTAATTAAATGTAAATCATTGAAATTAAATAATAATCCAGTCTTTTTATTTATTTAGGAAAACGAGTTTATAAATTTGATAATACACGATAAGATATACTTAAATATTTTCTTTATGTATTGTTGTTCCTAGATTTATTGTAAATAATAAACTATAAATTTATCAAAATTTGATATAATATAAATTCTAATAAGAATAGAGGAAGTTTAAGATACAATGAGTTATAATAATATTTAATTTTGAATAATTTAATTTTAATATTGATTTGAAGGAGGATTTATTAGTGAATATAAATAAGTATTTATACTGAATATAATGAAAAAGATGTACAAATTGCCCGTGAATTTCATTATAAATGGAATACGTCGTAACATAGTAAAAGTACTGGGAAGTGTTTTTAGTTCATAAAATTTTAAACGTAATTATTATTAATATTTTTAATTAATATCAATTTATATGAATTAAATTTTTATAAAATAAATATTATACATTCAAAATTATTAAATTTATAAATTATTTTTTAATTCATAAATAGATTTATAACAATTAAAATTATAATTAATATTAAATGTTTAATTATTTATTTAGAATTAATTATATTTAATTATATAGTAAGTAATGGAATTGAAATTGAATTTATATTATATATAATGAAAGATATTTTATACCTTTTACATCAGGGTTAATTAATTTAATTCAATTACATTTAATTATCTCGAAAATAAATGAGCTAAATATAAATGACTTCTTGTGTACAATAAAAATTATAAATTTACAATTAGAAATTAAATGCTATTCGAATTTGTTGATATCCAGTTTTAAAGAAATTAAATTAAATTTCCATATAATTTCTTTATAATTATATAATTAATATATAATTAAAATTTTTATATTTAAAATTTATGGAATAAACTATAAATTTATAAATCACAATTTAAATTTATTATTTTTTATGTTTGTTAATTTAAAAATAATTATTAATAAAAAATATATAATAATTTAAAATTGAAACTATAGAAATTTAATTATTTAGTATAATAATTTGAAAAAAAATATTTTAAATTATTAAAAATTTATTATAATGATTAAATTAGTAATTATTTCTTACCATAAATTTAATTAATTATTAATGTTTATAATTACGGAGTTAGGCAAATTTATATTATATATATATATATATATATTTACCTGTTTATCAAAAACATTTCTTTTAGAATTTAATTTAAAGTCACATCTGCTGAATGAATTTTCAAATAGATGCAGTATATTGCCTGTGCTAAGGTAGCATAATCATTTATCTTTTAATTAAAGGATGAATTGAAAGATTGAATGAAATATATACTGTCTCAATTATAATTGATTAATGTATATTCTTAGATAAAATGCTAAAATTAGATTATGGGACGATAAGACCCTATAGAATTTGATACTAATTTAATAATAATTCATAATATGTTTAATTAATACTAATAAATTAATATTTAATTGGGAGGATTTGTAAATTTATTAAACTTTATATTATAATATTTATTAAACTTTGATTTAGGGAAATATTTAAATTTGATATAATAATACCAATCAGGAGAATAAATTACCTTAGGGATAACAGCGGAATATCTATTTAAATAACAAATAAATAAAGATCATTGCGACCTCGATGTTGAATTATGATTAATTTTAAATGTAGAAATTTAAAAGTTAAGTCTTCTCGACTTTTGAAGTCTTACATGATTTGAGTTCAGATCGACGTAAGTCAGATCTGTTTCTATCTATAATAATTTGATTAATTAGTTGTACGAAAGGACTTTCATTGAGAAATAATTTTATTGTATATAATGAATATTTAAAAATTAAAATTAATATAATTATTTTAACAAATTAAAGTGTGTAAAATTTAGAGTTTAAATAAATTATACTAGGTATAAAATAAATAATAATTTTATTTTATAAAATTTATTATTATTTTTGAATATTAAATTTTTTAATTATAATGATTTTCTTATTAATTGGGGTTGCCCTTTTAACTTTACTTGAACGTAAATTATTATTATATATTCAATATCGAACAGGACCAAATATGATTGGACTCTTAGGTTTATCGCAACCTTTTAGAGATACTTTAATATTATTAACTAAAGAATGATTTATTTTTAATTATAGTTTAATATTTATTATCAGTCCAATAATTATAGTTATTTTATCGTTTCTTTAATGATTAATTTTACTTGAATTAATTTAAATATATTTATTGAATCTAAATATTCAATAATTTTTGTTTTATTTCTTATAAGATTAATAATTTTTCCAGTTTTTTTAATTGGTTGATTTTCATATAAAAATTATGCAATATTAGGTTCTATTCGATCAATTGCTCGAATAATTTCATTTGAGATTAGAATATTTTTTATAACTATAATTTTTTTAATTTTAATATAACGATTTTCTTTGAGGAATTTAAAATTAAATCAATTGAATATTATACTTTCTATTTCATTAAATCCTTTATGTTATATATGTTTTATTAGTTTATTGGTTGATCTAAATCGAACAACTTATGATTTAATTGAAGGAGAATCAGAATTAGCTTCAGGTTTTAATAATGAATATCATAGAAGAATATTTACAATAATTTTTTTATCGGAATATTTAAATATTATATTTATAAGATTATTATTGTTAATTATATTTTTAATTATAATTATTGTTCATTATTATTTTTTATTTCTTATATATTTAATTTTATTTTATTAATTTGAATTCGAGCATTATTATCACGTATTCGATTTGATCAGTTAATACGTTTTTGTTGGACTGATATATTAATTATTATTTTAAATTGTTTAATATTAATACATTTAACAAACAAAAAATATAATTTTTTTTTTTTAAGTTAATGAAAAATTTAATTTTTATAATATATTTACAAAATATATACTTATTCAAGTTTATTAACTTTAATAAATTAAATAATCGCAAAATTTATTTAATTTAAATGATATAATCTAATATAAAAAATATGATGAAGTAAAAAAAAATATTTAAATAAATATAAGGATATTCAGTAATTTATCCTTCGAATCATGTTAATATTAAAAAATTATTAATAAAACATCAATAATAGTATTGTCTAATAGGACAATTTAAAAATTTTTTTAAATAATTATTATTTATTAAAGGTAATGTAAATAAGATTAAAATTGAAAATATTAATCTAATTACTCCTCCAAATTTATTAGGAATTGATCGTAAAATTGAATAAGCAAATAAAAAATATTCTGGCTTAATCTGAACTGGTGTAATTATAGAAATAGCTATTTCAAAATTATCAGGATCTCCAAAATAATAAGGAAATTGAATGTTAATAAATACGAACAAAGTTTGAATAATAATGAATCCTATTAAATCTTGAATTATAAAATAAGGATAAAATGGAATTATATAAATGTTTCTATTTGTTCCTACAGGATTTGTTGATCCGGTAATATATGAAGTAATTAAATGTGCTATTACTATTATTATAATAATTAATGGTAAAATAAAATGTACAGATAAGAATCGATTTAATGTTGTATTATTAATTGAAAATCCTCCTGAAATTCATTCTACTAATAATTGACCAATATAAGGAATTGCTGATACAAAATCTGTATTTACTATAGCTCCTCAAAACGATATTTGTCCTCATGGTAAAACATTTCTTATAAATGCTATTATTATTGATAATAAAAAAATTGCACTTCCAATATTTCAAACTATATTTAATTTAAATGAATAATAAAATAAATTTCGTGCAATATGTAAATATATTATTATAAAATAAAAAGATACTCCATTTATATGAATTAATCGAATCTGTCATCCAGAATTTACATTTTTTATAATACGAGAAATTCCTATAAATACAAAATTAATATTTGGACAATAATTTAATGATAAAATAAAACTTGAAAAAATTTGAATT